>NC_057938.1:29048623-29060893 GCF_018555375.3 Anguilla rostrata | reverse complement strand
ACCACCTAGCAACACCACAGCAAACGGCCTAGAACTCATAGAACAACTAGTGCAACACCCTAGCAACCACTGGAACACCATAACAACTGCCTAGCAACACCCTAGCAACCGCCTATAACTTCATAGCAACCACCTAGAATACCCTAGCAACCACTTGTAACACCATAACAACTGCCTAGCAACACCCTAGCAACCACTTGGAACACCATAACAACTGCCTAGCAACACCCTAGCAACCGCCTATAACTTCATAGCAACCACCTAGAATACCCTAGCAACCCCCAAGCAACCACCTGGAACTCCATAGCAACCACCCAACAACACACTAGCAAACATCTGGAACACCATAGCAAATGCCTAGCAACACCCTAGCAACCAGCTATAACTCCAAAGCAACCACCTAGCAACCACCTGGAACACCATTGCAACCACCTAGCAACACCCTAGCAACCACCTGGAACACCATAGCAGCCACCTAGCAACACCCTAGCAACCATCAGTAACACCATAACAGCTGCCTAGCAACACTATAGCAACAACCTTGCAACATGCTAGCAACCACCTAGCCACACCCTAGCAACACCCTAGCAACCGCCTATAACACTATAGCAACCACCTAGCAACGTCCTAGCAGCCACCTAGAATACCCTAGCAACACCCTAGCAACTGCCTATAACTCCATAGCAAATGCCTAGCAACAACCTAGCAACCGGCTATAACTCCATAGCAACCATCTAGCAACACCCTAGCAACCACCTGGAACACCATAACAACTGCCTAGCAACACCCTAGCAACCGCCTAGAACTCCATAGCAACCACCTACCAACCACTTAGCATACCCTAGCAACCACCTAGCAATGCCCTAGCAACCACCTGGAGCTCAATAGCAACCACCTGAAACTCCATAGCAACCACCTAGCACCACCCTAGCGACCGCCTAGAATTCCATGAAACCACTTAGAACTCCATAGAACCACCTAGCAACACCCTAGCAACTGCCTCAGACATCATAGCAACTACCTCCCACTGTTCACTCCGTTCAGCACAAAGTCGACTTTGCGTTGGCGGCAACCACACTTCACAATTTCTGCAGGAATTGTCTAGTTATTATTTATTATTTATTCCGCCCGTTTTTTGGACCGCTACTCCTCCCAGAGTTTTCGCACCACATACACGTGCAATATGTCAAATCGAGCGGCTTGATCGGGAATGGTGTGCTATTACTTTGTGGAAAGATTGGTTGCACGGTTTTTGAAAAATTTGAATTTTTGTGGGCAATTTTTCCCATAGAGAATGAATGGCGGAATGTTCACCTTTGTGATGTCACAATGCTCTGTCTTCTCACCCTTGTGATGTCACAATGCCCTGTCTTCTGGCAGCAGTACTCTGGTCTCTCTCTAGATTTGAACATTCTGCCATTCATCTCTATGGGGGAAAATTGCCCACAAATTGTGCAATGCCTCATTGGACATAGTAGAGAGTCCTTTGTCCATTGGTGGAGATCAGCCTCGCCCCCCTTCCTGATTGGCCGATGTTTGATATTCCATAACTTTTGAACCGTTTGTCATAGAGAACTATGGGTGGCGACATTGGACTCAGTAAAGACCTAGCAACCGCCTAGAACTCCATAGCAACCCCTAGCAACATCCTAGCAACCGGCTCTAACTCCATAGCAACAACCTAGCAACACCCTAGCAACCACCTAGAACTCCATAGCAACCACCTAACAACACCCTAGCAACCATCTGGAACACCATAGCAACCACCTAGCAACACCCTAGCAACGACCTGGAACACCATAGCAACCAGCTAGCAACACCTTAGCAACCACGTGGAAAACCATAGCAACCACCTAGCAACACCATAGCAACCGCCTAGAACTCCATAGCAACCACCTAGCAACACCCTAGCAACCACCTCGAACTCCATAGCAACAACCTAACAACACACTAGCAACCACCTAGAACACCATAGCAAATGCCTAGCAACACCCTAGCAACCGGCTATAACTCCATAGCAACCACCTAGCAACACCATAGCAACTGCCTAAAACACCATAGCAACAACCTAGCAACACCCTAGCAACCACCTGGAACACCATAGCAACCACCTACCTACACCCTAGCAACCACCTGGAACACCATAACAACTGCCTAGCAACACCCTAACAGCCGCCTATAACTCCATAGCAACCACTTAGCAACATCCTAGCAACCACCTAGAATACCCTAGCAACACCCTAGCAATCGCCTATAACTCCATAGCAAATGCCTAGCAACACCCTAGCAACCGACTATAACTTCAGAGCAACCACCTAGCAACATCCTAGCAACCACTTAGAATACCCTAGTAACACCCTAGCAACACCCTAGCAACCACCTAGAACTCCATAGCAACCACCTAGCAACACCCTAGCAACCACCTAGAACTCCATAGCAACCACCTAGCAACACCATAGCAACCACCTTGAACTCCATAGCAACCACCTAGCAACACCCTAGCAACACCCTGGCAACCACCTAGAACTCCATAGCAACCACCTAGCAACACCCTAGCAACGGCCTAGAACTCCATAGCAACCACCTAGCAACACCCTAGCAACCACCTCGAACTCCATAGCAACAACCTAACAACACACTAGCAACCACCTAGAACACCATAGCAAATGCCTAGCAACACCCTAGCAACCGGCTATAACTCCATAGCAACCACCTAGCAACACCATAGCAACTGCCTAAAACACCATAGCAACAACCTAGCAACACCCTAGCAACCACCTGGAACACCATAGCAACCACCTACCTACACCCTAGCAACCACCTGGAACACCATAACAACTGCCTAGCAACACCCTAACAGCCGCCTATAACTCCATAGCAACCACTTAGCAACATCCTAGCAACCACCTAGAATACCCTAGCAACACCCTAGCAATCGCCTATAACTCCATAGCAAATGCCTAGCAACACCCTAGCAACCGACTATAACTTCAGAGCAACCACCTAGCAACATCCTAGCAACCACTTAGAATACCCTAGTAACACCCTAGCAACACCCTAGCAACCACCTAGAACTCCATAGCAACCACCTAGCAACACCCTAGCAACCACCTAGAACTCCATAGCAACCACCTAGCAACACCATAGCAACCACCTTGAACTCCATAGCAACCACCTAGCAACACCCTAGCAACACCCTGGCAACCACCTAGAACTCCATAGCAACCACCTAGCAACACCCTAGCAACGGCCTAGAACTCCATAGCAACCACCTAGCAACACCATAGCAACCGCCTAGAACTCCATAGCAACCACCTAGCAACATCCTAGAAACCACTTAGAATACCCTAGCAACCCCCTAGCAACACCCTAGCAACCACCTAGAACTCCATAGCAACCACCTCGCAACACCCTAGCAACCGCCTAGAACTCCATAGAAACCACCTAGCAACACCATAGCAACCGCCTAGAACTCCATAGCAACCACCTAGCAACACCCTAGCAACCACCTAGAACTCCATAGCAACCACCTAGCAACACCCTAGCAACCGCCTAGAACTCCATAGAAACCACCTATCAACACCATAGCAACCGCCTAGAACTCCATAGCAACAACCTAGCAACAACCTAGCAACCGGCTATTACTCCATAGCAACAACCTAGCAACACCATAGCAACCACCTAGAACTCCATAGCAACCACCTAGCAACACCCTAGCAACCACCTGAACACCATAGCAACCACCTAGCAACACCCTAGCAACGCCTGAAACACCATAGCAACCAGCTAGCAACACCATAGCAACCGCCTAGAACTCCATAGCAACCACCTAGCAACACCCTAGCAACCACCTAGCAACACCATATCAACCGCCTAGAACTCCATAGCAACCACCTAGCAACACCTAGCAACCTCCTGAACACCATAGCAACCACCTAGCAACACCCTAGCAACCACTTGGAACACAATAACAACTGCCTAGCAACACCCTAGCAACCACTAGGAACACCATAGCAACCACCTAGCAACACCCTAGCAACCACCTAGAACTCCATAGCAACCACCTAGCAACACCCTAGCAACGGCCTAGAACTCCGTTACAACCACCTAGCAACACCATAGCAACCACCTAGAACTCCATAGCAACCACCTTGCAACACCCTTTAGCAACCACCTAGCAACACCATAGCAACGCCTAGAACTCCATAGCAACCACCTAGCAACCACCTGGAACACCATAGCAATGACCTAGCAACACCCTAGCAACCACCTGGAACACCATAACAACTGCCTAGCAACACCCTAGCAACTGTCTATAACTCCATAGCAACCACCTAGCAACATCCTAGCAACCACTCAGAATACCCTAGCAACCCCCTAGCAACACCCTAGCAACCAACTATTACTCCATAGCAACCACCGAACAACACACTAGCAACCACCTGGAACACCATAGCAAATGCCTAGCAACACCCTAGCAACCGGCTATAACTCCATAGCAACCACCTAGCAACACCATAGCAACTGCCTAAAACACCATAGCAACCACCTAGCAACACCCTAGCAACCACCTGGAACACCATAGCAACCACCTACCTACACCCTAGCAACCACCTGGAACACCAAAACAACTGCCTAGCAACACCCTAACAGCCGCCTATATCTCCATAGCAACCACTTAGCAACATCCTAGCAACCACCTAGAATACCCTAGCAACACCCTAGCAATCGCCTATAACTCCATAGCAACCACCTAGCAACATTCTAGCAACCACTTAGAATACCCTAGCAACCACCTAGCAATGCCCTAGCAACCACCTGGAGCTCAATAGCAACCACCTAGAGCTCCATAGAACCACCTAGCAACACCCTAGCAACTGCCTCAGACATCATAGCAACTACCTACCACTGTTCACTTCGTTCAGCACAAAGTCGACTTTGCGTTGGCGGCAACACACCATTTCGCAGATTTCTGTAGGCCTATGTCACTATTAGCTTAGTGTGGTTGCCTTAGGCAACTACACTATTATTATTGCACATATTATGTTATTATTATTTTATTATTTATCTTTCCACCCATTTTTTGGACCGCTACTCCTTCAGAGTTTTCGCACCACATACACGTGCAATATGTCAAATCGAGCGGCTTGATCGGGAATGGTGTGCTATTACTTTTTGGAAAGTTTGGGTGGACGGTTTTTGAAAAATTTGAATTTTTTGTGGGCAATTTTTCCCATAGAGAATGAATGGCGGAATGTTCACCTTTGTGACGTCACAATGCTCTGTCTTCTCACCCTTGTGATGTCACAATGGTCTGTCTTCTAGCAGCAGCACTCTGGTCTCTCTCTAATTTGAACATTCTGCCATTCATCTCTATGGGGAAAAATTGCCCACAAATTGTGCAATGCCTCATTGGAGATGGTAGAGAGTCCTTTGTCCATTGGTGGAGATCAGCCTCGCCCCCCTTCCTGATTGGCCGATGTTTGATATTTCATAACTTTTGAACCGTTTGTCATAGAGAACTATGGGTCGCGTCATTGGACTCAGTAAAGACCTAGCAACCGCCTAGAACTCCATAGCAACCCCTAGCAACATCCTAGCAAACGGCCTAACTCCATAGCAACGACCTAGCAACACCATAACAACCAGCTAGAAAACCCTAGCAACCATCTAGAATTCCATAGCAACCACCTGTAACACCATAACAAATGCCTAGCAACACCCTAGCAACCGGCTATAACTCCATAGCAACCACCTAGCAACACCATAGCAACCACCTAGAACTTCATAGCAACCACCTATCAACACACCCTAGCAACCTGAACACCTAGCACACGAAACACCCTAGCAACACCTGCAACACCTAATACACAACTGCCTAGCAACACCTAGCAACCGCTAGAATTCCATAGCAACCACCTAGAACACCATAGCAACACCTAGCAACACCCTAGCAACCACCTATAACTCCATAGCAACCACTAGCAACACCATAGCAACCACTTAGAATACCCTAGCAACACCCTAGACCCCTAACCCTAACTCCATAGCAACCACCTAGCAACATCCTAGCAACCACTAGAATACCCTAGCAACACCCTAGCAACCGCCTATAACTCCATAGCAACCGCCTAGCAACACCCTAGCAACCACCTAGAACTCCATAGCAACCACCTAGCAACACCCTAGCAACCGCCTAGAACTCCATAGCAACCACCTAGCAACACCCTAGCAACCACCTAGAACTCCATAGCAACCACCTAGCAACACCAGCACCTAGAACTCCATAGCAACCACCTAGCACCCCCAACCCTAGAACTCCATAGCAACCACCTAGCAACATCCTAGCAACCACTTCGAATCCCTAGCAACACCCTAGCAACCACTAGAACTCCATAGCAACCACCTAGTAACACCTAGCAACCGCCTAGAACTCCATAGCAACCACCTACAACACACTAGCAACCCTAGCAACCCTAGCAACCCTAGCAACCACCTGAGCAATAGCAACCACCGAACTCCATAGCAACCACCTAGCACCACCCTAGCGACCGCCTAGAACTCCATAGCAACCACCTAGCAACCACCTAGAACTCCATAGAACCACCTAGCAACACCCTAGCAACTGCCTCAGACATCATAGCAACTACCTACCACTGTTCACTCCGTTCAGCACAAAGTCAACTTTGCGTTGGCGGCAACCACACTTCACAATTTCTGCAGGAATTGTCTAGTTATTATTATTATTATTATTATTATTCCACCCATTTTTTGGACCGCTACTCCTCCCAGAGTTTTCACACCACATACGCGTGCAATATGTCAAATCGAGCGGCTTGATCGGGAATGGTATGCTATTACTTTTTGGAAAGTTTGGGTGGACGGTTTTTGAAAAATTTGAATTTTTGTGGGCAATTTTTCCCATAGAGAATGAATGGCGGAATGTTCACCTTTGTGATGTCACAATGCTCTGTCTTCTCACCCTTGTGATGTCACAATGGTCTGTCTTCTGGCAGCAGTACTCTGGTCTCTCTCTAGATTTGAACATTCTGCCAGTCATCTCTATGGGGAAAAATTGCCCACAAATTCTGCAATGCCTCATTGGACATGGTAGAGAGTCCTTTGTCCATTGGTGGAGATCAGCCTCGCCCCCCTTCCTGATTGGCCGATGTTTGATATTTCATAACTTTTGAACTATTTGTCATAGAGAACTATGGGTCGCGTCATTGGACTCAGTAAAGACCTAGCAACCGCCTAGAACTCCATAGCAACCCCCTAGCAACATCCTAGCAACCGGCTCTAACTCCATAGCAACGACCTAGCAACACCATAACAACCAGCTAGAAAACCCAAGCAACCATCTAGAATTGCATAGCAACCGCCTGGAACACCATAACAAATGCCTAGCAACACCCTAGCAACCGGCTATAACTCCACAGCAACCACCTAGCAACACCATAGCAACCACCTAGAACTTCATAGCAACCACCTATCAACACCCTAGCAACCACCTGGAACACCATAGCAACCACCTAGAAACACCCTAGCAACAACCTGGAACACCATAACAACTGCCTAGCAACAGCCTAGCAACCTCCTAGAATTCCATAGCAACCACCTGGAACACCATAGCAAATGCCTAGCAACACCCTAGCAACCGGCTATAAGTCCATAGCAACCAACTAGCAACACCATAGCAACCACTTAGAATACCCTAGCAACCCCCTAGCAACACCCTAGCAACCACCTATAACTCTATAGCAACCACCTAGAAACATCCTAGCAACCACCTAGAATACCCTAGCAACACCCTAGCAACCGCCTATAACTCCATAGCAACCGCCTAGCAACACCCTAGCAACCACCTAGAACTCCATAGCAACCACCTAGCAACACCCTAGCAACCGCCTAGAACTCCATAGCAACCACCTAGCAACACCCTAGCAACCACCTAGAACTCCATAGCAACCACCTAGCAACACCCTAGCAATGGCCTAGAAGTCCATAGCAACCACCTAGCAACACCATAGCAACCACCTAGAACTCCATAGCAACCACCTAGCAACATCCTAGCAACCACTTCGAATACCCTAGCAACACCCTAGCAACCATCTAGAACTCCATAGCAACCACCTAGCAACACCATAGCAACCACCTAGAACTCCATAGCAACCACCTAGCAACACCCTAGCAACCACCTAGAACTCCATAGCAACCACCTAGCAACACCCTAGCAACGGCCTAGAACTCTATTGCAACCACCTAGCAACACCATAGCAACCACCTCAAATTCCATAGCAACCACCTAGCAACACCCTAGCAACCACCTAGCAACACCATAGCAACCGGCTATAACTCCATAGCAACCAACTAGCAACACCATAGCAACCACTTAGAATACCCTAGCAACCCCCTAGCAACACCCTAGCAACCACCTATAACTCCATAGCAACCACCTAGCAACATCCTAGCAACCACCTAGAATACCCTAGCAACACCCTAGCAACTGCCTATAACTCCATAGCAACCGCCTAGCAACACCCTAGCAACCACCTAGAACTCCATAGCAACCACCTAGCAACACCCTAGCAACCGCCTAGAACTCCATAGCAACCACCTAGCAACACCCTAGCAACGGTCTAGAACTCCATAGCAACCACCTAGCAACACCATAGCAACCACCTAGGACTCCATAGCAACCACCTAGCAACATCCTAGCAACCACTTCGAATACCCAAGCAACACCCTAGCAACCATCTAGAACTCCATAGCAACCACCTAGCAACACCCTAGCAACAATCTTGAGCACCATAACATCTGCTTAGCAACACCCTAGCAACCACATGGAACACAATAGCAACGACCTAGCAACACCCTAGCAACCACCTAGAACTCCATAGCAACCACCTAGCAACACCCTAGCAACGGCCTAGAACTCCATAGCAACCACCTAGCAACACCATAGCAACCGCCTAGAACTCCATAGCAACCACCTAGCAACACCCTAGCAACCACCTAGAACTCCATAGCAACCACCTAGCAACACCCTAGCAACGGCCAAGAACTCCATAGCAACCACCTAGCAACACCATAGCAACTGCCTAGAACTCCATAGCAACCACCTAGAACTCCATAGCAACCACCTAGCAACACCATAGCAACGGCCTAGAACTCCATTGAAACCACCTAGCAACACCCTAGCAACCACCTAGAACTCCATAGCAACCACCTAGCAACACCATAGCAACGGCCTAGAACTCCATAGCAACCACCTAGCAACACCCTAGCAACCACCTGGAACACCATAGCAACCACCTAGCAACACCCTAGCAACCACTTGGAACACCATAACTGCCTAGCAACACCCTAGCAACCACTTGGAACACCATAGCTACCACCTAGCAACACCCTAGCAACCACCTAGAACTCCATAGCAACCACCTAGCAACACCCTAGCAACCACCTAGAACTCCATAGCAACCACCTAGCAACAGCCTAGCAACGGCCTAGAACTCCTTAGCAACCACCTAGCAACACCATAGCAACCGCCTAAAACTCCATAGCAACCACCTAGCAACACCCTAGCAACGGCCTAGAACTCCATAGCAACCATCTAGCAACACCATAGCAACTGCCTAGAACTCCATAGCAACCACCTAGCAACACCCTAGCAACCACCTAGAAACACCATAGCAACCGCCATGAACCCCATAGCAACCACCTAGCAACACCCTAGCAACCACCTGGAACACCATAGCAAAAGCCTAGCAACACCCTAGCAACCACCTAGGAACTTCATAGCAACCACCTTGCAACACCCTAGAAACCACCTGGAACACCATAACAACTGCCTAGCAACACCCTAGCAACCGCCTAGAAATCCATAGCAACCACCTAACAACATCCTAGCAACCACTTAGAATACCCTAGCAACCACCTAGCAATGCCCTAGCAACCAGCTGGAGCTCCAAAGCAACCACCTGAAACTCCATGGCAACCACCTATCACCACACTAGCAACCGCCTAGAATTCCATGAAACCACCTAGAACTCCATAGAACCACCTAGCAACACCCTAGCAACTGCCTCAGACATCATAGCAACTACCTACCACTGTTCACTCTGTTCAGCAGAAAGTCGACTTTGCATTGGCGGCAACCACACTTCACAATTTCTGCAGGAATTGTCTAGTTATTATTATTATTCTTTATTATTTATTCCGCCCATTTTTTGGACCGCTAATCCTCCCAGAGTTTTCGCACCACATACACGGGCAATATGTCAAATCGAGCGGCTTGATCGGGAATGGTGTGCTATTACTTTCTGGAAAGATTGGTTGCACGGTTTTTGAAAAATTTGAATTTTTGTGGGCAATTTTTCCCATAGAGAATGAATGGCGGAATGTTCACCTTTGTGATGTCACAATGCTCTGTCTTCTCACCCTTGTGATGTCACAATGCCCTGTCTTCTGGCAGCAGTACTCTGGTCTCTCTCTAGATTTGAACATTCGGCCATTCATCTCTATGGGGAAAAATTGCCCACAAATTGTGCAATGCCTCATTGGACATGGTAGAGAGTCCTTTGTCCATTGGTGGAGATCAGCCTCGCCCCCCTTCCTGATTGGCCGATGTTTGATATTTCATAACTTTTGAACCGTTTGTCATAGAGAACTATGGGTCGCGTCATTGGACTCAGTAAAGACCTAGCAACCGCCTAAAACTCCATAGGAACCCCCTAGCAACACCCTAGCAACCACCTAAAACACCCTAGCAACAGCCTAGAACTCCATAGCAACCACCTAACAACACACTAGCAACCACCTATAACTCCATAGCAACCGCCTAGCAACACCCTAGCAACCACCTAGAACTCCATAGCAACTATCTAGCAACACCCTAGCAACGGCCTAGAACTCCATAGCAACCACCTAGCAACACCATAGCAACCACCTAGAACTCCATAGCAACCACCTTGCAACATCCTAGCAACCACTTCGAATACCCTAGCAACACCCTAGCAACCACCTAGCAACACCCTAGCAACCGCCTAGAACTCCATACCAACCGCCTAGCAACCACCTAGAACTCCATAGCAACCACCTAGCAACACCCTAGCAACCGCCTAGAACTCCATAGCAACCACCTAGCAACACCCTAGCAACACCCTAGCAACCACCTGGAACTCCATAGCAACCACCTAGCAACACACTAGCAACGGCCTAGAACTCCATAGCAACCACCTAGCAACACCATAGCAACCACCTAGAACTCCATAGCAACCACCTAGCAACATCCTAGCAACCACTTCGAATACCCATAGCAACCCCTAGCAACACCCTAGCAACCGCCTAGAACTCCATAGCAACCACCTAGCAACACCATAGCAACCGCCTAGAACTCCATAGCAACCACCTAGCAACACCCTAGCAACCACCTAGACACTAACCATAGCAACCACCTAGCAACACCATAGCAACGCCTAGAACTCCATAGCAACCGCCTAGAACTCCATAGCAACCACCTAGCAACACCCTAGCAACCACCTAGCAACACCATAGCAACCGCCTAGAACCCATAGCAACCCGACCTAGCAACACCTAGCAACACCCAGCAACCACCTAGAACTCCATAGCAACCACCTAGCAACACCCTAGCAACGGCCTAGAACTCCATAGCAACCACTAGCAACACCATAGCAACCACCTAGAACTCCATAGCAACCACCTAGCAACATCCTAGCAACCACTTAGAATACCCTAGCAACCCTAGCAACCCCCTAGAACTCCATAGCAACCACTAGCAACACCTAGCAACCACCTAGAACTCCATAGCAACCACCTAGCAACACCATAGCAACCGCCTAGAACTCCATAGCAACCACCTAGCAACACCATAGCAACCGCCTAGAACTCCATAGCAACCACCTAGCAACCACCTAGAACTCCATAGCAACCACCTAGCAACACCTAGCAACGGCCTAGAACTCCATAGCAACCACTAGCAACACCCTAGCAACCACCTAGAACTCCATAGCAACCACCTAGCAACACCTAGCAACCACCTAGAACTCCATAGCAACCACCTAGAAACACCATAGCAACTGCCTAGAACTCCATAGCAACCACCTAGAACATCCTAGCAACCACCTAGAACTCCATAGCAACCACCTAGCAACACCCTAGCAATGGCCTAGAACTCCATAGCAACCACTGAGCAACACCCTGGCAACCACTGGAACACAATAGCAACCACCTAGCAACACCCTAGCAACC
>NC_057938.1:28868364-29048523 GCF_018555375.3 Anguilla rostrata | reverse complement strand
AACCACCTAGCAACACCCTAGCATCCACCTAGAACTCCATAGCAACCGCCTAGCAACAACCTAGCAACCACCTAGAACTCCATAGCAACCACCTAGCAACACCCTAGCAACCGCCTAGAATTCCATAGCAACCACCTAGCAACACCCTAGAAACCGCCTAGAACTCCATAGCAACCACCTAGCAACACCCTAGCAACACCCTAGCAACCACCTAGAACTCCATAGCAACCACCTAGCAACACCCTACCAACGGCCTAGAACTCCATAGCAACCACCTAGCAACACCATAGCAACCACTTCGAATACCCTAGCAACCCCCTAGCAACAGCCTAGCAACCACCTAGAACTCCATAGCAACCACCTAGCAACACCCTAGCAACCGCCTAGAACTCCATAGCAACCGCCTAGCAACACCCTAGCAACCGCCTAGAACTCCATAGCAACCACCTATCAACACCCTAGCAACACCCTAGCAACCACCTAGAACTCCATAGCAACCACCTAGGAACACACTAGCAATGGCCTAGAACTCCATAGCAACCACCTAGCAACACCATAGCAACCACCTAAAACACCCTAGCAACGGCCTAGACCTCCATAGCAACCACCTAACAACACACTAGCAACCACCTATAACTCCATAGCAACCGCCTAGCAACACCCTAGCAACCACCAAGAACTCCATAGCAACCACCTAGCAACACCCTAGCAACTGCCTAGAACTCCATAGCAACAACCTAGCAACCCCCTAGCAACAGCCTAGCAACCACCTAGAACTCCATAGCAACCACCTAGCAACACCCTAGCAACGGCCTAGAACTCCATAGCAACCATCTAGCAACACCATAGCAACCACCTAGAACTCCATAGCAACCACCTAGCAACATCCTAGCAACCACTTCGAATACCCTAGCAACCCCCTAGCAACACCCTAGCAACCACCTAGAACTCCATAGCAACCACCTAGCAACACCCTAGCATCCACCGAGAACTCCATAGAAACCGCCTAGCAATACCCTAGCAACCACCTAGAACTCCATAGCAACCACCTATGAACACCCTAGCACCCGCCTAGAATTCCATAGCAACCACCTAGCAACACCATAGCAACTGCCTAGAACTCAATAGCAACCACCTAGCAACACCATAGCAACCACCTAGAACTCCATAGCAACCACCTAGCAACATCCTAGCAACCACTTCGAATACCCTAGCAACCCCCTAGCAACACCCTAGCAACCACCTAGAACTCCATAGCAACCACCCTGCAACACCCTAGCAACCACCTGTAACACCATAACAACTGCCTAGCAACACTATAGAAACAACCTAGCAACAAGCTAGCAAACACCTAGCAACACCCTAGCAACCGCCAATAACTCCATAGCAACCACCTAGCAACATCCTAGCAGCCACCTAGAATACCCTAGCAACACCCTAGCAATGCCCTAGCAACCACCTGGAGCTCATAAGCAACCACCTGAAACTCCCTAGCAACCACCTAGCACCACCCTAGCGACCGCCTAGAATTTTATGAAACCACTTAGAACTCCATAGAACCACCTAGCAACACCATAACTGCCTCAGACATCATAGCAACTACCTACCACTGTTCACTCCGTTCAGCACAAAGTCGACTTTGTCTTGGCGGCAACCACACTTCACAATTTCTGCAGGAATTGTCTAGTTATTATTATTCTATCTTTCCACCCATTTTTTGGACCGCTACTCCTCCCAGAGTTTTCGCACCACATACATGTGCAGTATGTCAAATCGAGCGGCCTGATCGGGAATGGTATGCTATTACTTTTTGGAAAGTTTGGGCGGACGGTTTTTGAAAAATTTGAATTTTTGTGGGCAATTTTTCCCATAGAGAATGAATGGCGGAATGTTCACCTTTGTGATGTCACAATGCTCTGTCTTCTCACCCTTGTGATGTCACAATGGTCTGTCTTCTGGCAGCAGTACTCTGGTCTCTCTCTAGATTTGAACATTCTGCCATTCATCTCTATGGGGAAAAATTGCCCAGAAATTGTGCAATGCCTCATTGGACATGGTAGAGAGTCCTTTGTCCATTGGCGGAGATCAGCCTCGCCCCCCTTCCTGATTGGCCGATGTTTGATATTTCATAACTTTTGAACCGTTTGTCATAGAGAAGTATGGGTCGCGTCATTGGACTCAGTAAAGACCTAGCAACCGCGTAGAACTCAAAAGCAACCCCCTAGCAACACCCTAGCAACCACCTGGAACACCCTAGCAACGGCCTAGAACTCCATAGCAACCACCTAACAACACACTAGCAAACACCTGGAACACCATAGCAAATGCCTGGCAACACCCTAGCAACTGGCTATAACGCCATAGCAACCACCTAGCAACAACATAGTAACCACCTAGAACACCATAGCAACCACTTAGCAACACCCTAGCAACCACCTGTAATACCATAGCAACCACCTAGCAACACCCTAGCAACAATCTGGAACACCATAACAACTGCCTAGCAACACCCTAGCAACCACATGGAACACCATAGCAACGACCTAGCAACACCTTAGCAACCACCTGGAACACCATAACAACCGCCTAGCAACACCCTAGCAACTACCTGGAACACCATAGCAACCACCTAGCAACACCCTAGCAACAATCTGGAACACCATAACAACTGCCTAGCAACACCCTAGCAACCACATGGAACACCATAGCAACGACCTAGCAACACCCTAGCAACCACCTAGAACTCCATAGCAACCACCTAGCAACACCCTAGCAACCCCCTAGCAACACCCTAGCAACCACCTAGAACTCCATAGCAACCACCTAGCAACAACCTAGCAACCGCCTAGAACTCCATAGCAACCACCGAGCAACACCATAGCAACCGCCTAGAACTCCATAGCAACCACCTAGCAACATCCTAGCAAACAACTGGAACCCAATAGCAACCACCTAGCAACACCCTAGCAACCGCCTAGAACTCCATAGCAACCACCTAGCAACACCATAGCAACCGCCTAGAACTCCATAGCAACCACCTAGCAACACCCTAGCAACACCCTAGCAACCACCTAGAACTCCATAGCAACCACCTAGCAACACCCTAGCAATGGCCTCGAACTCCATAGCAACCACCTAGCAACACCATAGCAACCACCTAGCAACACCATAGCAACCACCTAGAACTCCATAGCAACCACCTAGCAACATCCTAGAAACCACTTAGAATACCCTAGCAACCCCCTAGCAACACCCTAGCAACCTCCTAGAACTCCATAGCAACCACCTAGCAACACCCTAGCAACCGCCTAGAACTCCATAGCAACCACCTAGCAACACCCTAGCAACCACCTAGAACTCCATAGCAACCACCTAGCAACATCCTAGCAACAGCCTAGAACTTCATAGCAACCACCTAGCAACACCATAGCAACCGCCTAGAATTCCTTAGCAACCACCTAGCAACACCATAGCAACTGCCTAGAACTCAATAGCAACCACCTAGCAACACCCTAGCAACCACCTGGAACACCATAGCAACCACCTAGCAACACCCTAGCAACCACTTGGAACACCATAACAACTGCCTAGCAACTACACACGCCTAAACCCATACAACCCCTATGAACATCCTAGCAACCCCCTAGCAAACATAGCACCTAGCAACCACCTGAACTCCATAGCAACCACCTAGCACACTAGCAACCTGTAGAACTCCATAGCAACCACCTAACAACACACTAGCAACCACCTGGAACACCATAGCAAATGCCTAGCAACACCCTAGCAACCAGCTATAACTCCAAAGCAACCACCTAGCAACACCATAGCAACCACCTAGAACTCCATAGCAACCACCTAGCAACACCCTAGCAACCACCTGGAACACCATAGCAACCACCTAGCTACACCCTAGCAACCACCTGGAACACCATAAGAACTGCCTAGCAACACCCTAGCAACTGCCTATAACTCCATAGCAACCACCTAGCAACACCCTAGCAACCACCTGGAACACCATAACAACTGCCTAGCAACACCCTAGCAACCGCCTAGAACTCCATAGCAACAACCTGAAACTCCATAGCAACCACCTAGCACCACCCTAGCGACCGCCTAGAATTCCATGAAACCACCTAGAACCCCATAGAACCACCTAGCAACACCCTAGCAACTGCCTTAGACATCATAGCAACTACCGACCACTGTTCACTCCGTTCAGCACAAAGTCGACTTTGCGTTGGCGGCAACCACACTTCACAATTTCTGCAGGAATTGTCTAGTTATTATTATTATTATTATTATTATTCCACCCATTTTTTGGACCGCTACTCCTCCCAGAGTTTTCACACCACATACGCGTGCAATATGTCAAATCGAGCGGCTTGATCGGGAATGGTATGCTATTACTTTTTGGAAAGTTTGGCTGTACGGTTTTTGAAAAATTTGAATTTTTGTGGGCAATTTTTCCCATAGAGAATGAATGGCGGAATGTTCACCTTTGTGATGTCACAATGCTCTGTCTTCTCACCCTTTTGATGTCACAATGGTCTGTCTTCTGGCAGCAGTACTCTGGTCTCTCTCTAGATTTGAACATTCTGCCATTCATCTCTATGGGGAAAAATTGCCCACAAATTGTGCAATGCCTCATTGGACATAGTAGAGAGTCCTTTGTCCATTGGTGGAGATCAGCCTCGCCCCCCTTCCTGATTGGCCGATGTTTGATATTTCATAACTTTTGAACCGTTTGTCATAGAGAACTATGGGTCGCGTCATTGGACTCAGTAAATACCTAGCAACCGCCTAGAACTCCATAGCAACCCCCTAGCAACATCCTAGCAACCGGCTCTAACTCCATAGCAACGACCTAGCAACCCATAACAACCAGCTAGAAAACCCTAGCAACCATCTAGAATTCCATAGCAACCACCTGGAAAACCATAGCAAATGCCTAGCAACACCCTAGCAACCGCCTATAACTCCATAGCAACCACCTAGCAACATCCTAGCAACCACTTAGAATACCCTAGCAACCACCTGGAACTCCATAGTAACTACCTAACAACACACTAGCAACCACCTAGAACACCATAGCAAATGCCTAGCAACACCCTAGCAACCAGCTATAACTCCATAGCAAATGCCTAGCAACACCCTAGCAACTGCCTATAACTCCATAGCAACCACCTAGCAACATCCGAGCAGCCACCTAGAATATCCCTTGCAACACCCTAGCAACTGCCTATAACTCCATAGCAAATGCCTAGCAACACCCTAGCAACCGGCTATAACTTCATAGCAACCACCTAGCAACACCCTAGCAACCACCTGGAACACCATAACAACTGCCTAGCTACACCCTAGCAACCGCCTAGAACTCCATAGCAACCACCTAGCGACATCCTAGCAACAACTGAGCATACCCTAGCAACCACCTAGCAATGCCCTAGCAACCACCTGGAGCTCAATAGCAACCACCTGAAACTCCATAGCAACCACCTAGCACCACCCTAGCAACTGCCTCAGACATCATAGCAACTACCTATCACTGTTCACTCCGTTCAGCACAAAGTCGACTTTGCGTTGGCGGCAACCACACTTCACAATTTCTGCAGGAATTGTCTAGTTATTATTATTATTATTATTATTATTCCACCCATTTTTTGGACGGCTACTCCTCCCAGAGTTTTCACACCACGTACGCGTGCAATATGTCAAATCGAGCGGCTTGATCGGGAATGGTATGCTATTACTTTTTGGAAAGTTTGGGTGGACAGTTTTTGAAAAATTTGAATTTTTGTGGGCAATTTTTCCCATAGAGAATGAATGGCGGAATGTTCACCTTTGTGATGTCACAATGCTCTGTCTTCTCACCCTGGTGATGTCACAATGGTCTGTCTTCTGGCAGCAGTACTCTGGTCTCTCTCTAGATTTGAACATTCGGCCATTCATCTCTATAGGGAAAAATTGCCCACAAATTGTGCAATGCCTCATTGGACATGGTAGAGAGTCCTTTGTCCATTGGTGGAGATCAGCCTCGCCCCCCTTCCTGATTGGCCGATGTTTGATATTTCATAACTTTTGAACCGTTTGTCATAGAGAACTATGGGTCGCGTCATTGGACTCAGTAAAGACCTAGCAACCGCCTAGAACTCCATAGCAACCCCCTAGCAACATCCTAGCAACTGGCTCTAACTCCATAGCAACGACCTAGCAACCCATAACAACCAGCTAGAAAAGCCTAGCAACCATCTAGAATTCCATAGCAACCACCTGGAACACCATAGCAAATGCCTAGCAACACCCTAGCAACCGCCTATAACTCCATAGCAACCACCTAGCAACATCCTAGCAACCATTTAGAATAACTGGCGGGGCCAGACCGCGCCTAGCGGATATGGCCTTGAAAGGACCAGACGAAGGCTAAACGGGGCCATGTTTGGCTTTATGTCAGACATGGGTATGGGTTGCATTATGCATCCCAACATTCGCTTAAATCATTTAGACAGGGATGGGACACATCTAAATTTAGAGGGTAACCGGTTGCTTCTGAAAAACATTAGCAAAGCCCTGGCCTTAGCGCTCTGATGATGGTCTTATTGTAACGCCCCAAAGGCTCTTTTAAGAGCCACCCACTTTTTAAAAAATAGCATTATTCCTGTAAACGGCGCGCATGTAGACTCCCGGTGCTGCGTTAGCTAACGCTAGCTAACTAGGTAGCCTACGTTAGCTCTACCTATTAGCTAGCTACGTTAGCTAACGTTCTGGCTAACGCCCGGCGAACAAATGTTCTAAACAACTAATTTATTCGTAGTGATTAGAAATGTGTCCTTTGGCAGAAGGTTTGCTAAGACTTTCGTTTTCATACGTAAATTCTGTAGCGGTGGCTAGCTGTAAGTACATATCAGCGTGCTGTCCGTTGTGTTGATAAAAACGTACCGCTGGTCTGGGAAGGTGCATAGGTATAAGCACTCGCCTACCACTGCAGAGACACGGGTTCAATCCCCGGCAGCGGTACTTCCGGCTTGATCAGACGTCCCTACGAACACAGTTGGCAGTGGGAAGCCGGTGAGGGTATGAGTCCTGATCGTTGCATTAGCCTACTGGTTGATCGGGGCGCCTGTTCAGTAGGGAGGGGATCTGGGGGAGATATCGTGAACCTCCGCACGCGTTACGCTCTACCAGTGAAAGTCCCCAGACTGACAGAGGACAGTGCATCGACCAGGACTGTGATACACACGGAGAATTGGCATAAGAAGTAAATTGGGGGAGAAAATGGCACACACATAAAAAAGCGCGCATGTTAATGTAATTATGAAGTAGTCTACAGACAGTGATATTTTCACACCCACCACTCTCTTTTTTTGTGAACACCCACCACTCTCTCCTAAAACTAGAAATTGGAGAGACAACCCTCCAATCGGTGATGTCATTGGGATGTAAAATCTGGAGCTGCTCTATAGACAATGAATGGGGCTCTGAGTTTATGAGGCTATAAAATGTTTGTGAGCTCTTGCACCCAAATGAGGATTCAATTCTGGTTCAGACCTTCTAGCAATGCTAGATTATAAATGTATTTTGGGTATTAGAGCTCACATAGACATTGTATGGCCTCACAAAGTCAGAGCCTCATTCACTGTCTATGGAGCAGCGTCTTAGAATGCTAGTGCTAACAAACAGTCATGGCTTTAATGCGATAATGAGAGCACTTTCGGTTGACCTAAAAAAACGATATTAAAATAACAAAAATAGACGTGCTGTTATACCTGGTTAGAAAGCTTATGCTCTCAGCTACTGAATAAACGAATTTTCAAACAAGCCAGACTTTGCGTATTTGCATGCTAGTGCTAACAAAGAGCGAATACGTTCTATGACATGATGACATAGCTTTCGGTTGACCTAAAAAAACGATATTAAAAAAACAAAAATAGACGTGCTGTTATACCTGGTTAGAAAGCTTATGCTCTCAGCTACTGAATAAACGAATTTTCGAACAAGCCAGACTTTACTAAAAAGTACAACAACGCCGTCAACAGCACGTGTGCAGCAGCTTCAGGTCCGGTATAACTCCAGAAATTTGGGTCGGCTAACACGTAGTAGGCTATCCTGTGTCTATGAGTTCGTATCTAAGGTAACAGATTAAACTCTGAATTGCAGCACAGTTAAATGTTTTTATTTGAATGGTAAAAATGAGCTGAACTTAACGTAAAACCATAAATCAATCACATTAATCTCCCTAGCCCTGTCTTGCTTTTTAAAATGGAGCGGTTGTGCAGTGCAGATATAACGTTTTTCCAAGACCCTCTGAAGTGGCCAGCTAGCTTTATGATTCGCCGTCACTCGTCACAGCATACCGTGAGTAAATCGCTGATCTCAAGTATTGATGAAGGGTTAATTTAGCTCTGAATACGTGTGTTGCAAATGAACTCGTTGCCGTGATGTTATATCATGTATACCATACTATGTCTCTGCTCATGCTACAGAAACTGTTCGCTCCGTTCAGCACAAAGTTGACTTTGCGTTGGCGGCAACCACACATCACAATTTCTGCAGGAATTGTCTAGTTAGTGTGGTTGCCTTAGGGCAACTACACTATTATTATTGCACATATTATTATTAGTGTGGTTGCCTCAGGCAACTACACTATTATTATCGCACATATTTATTATTATTATTATTCCACCCATTTTTTGGACCGCTACTCCTCCCAGAGTTTTCACACCACATACACGTGCCATATGTCAAAATGACCGGCTTCTTTGGGAATCGTGTGCTATTACTTTGTGGAAAGTTTCGCTGCACGGTTTTTGAGAAATATTAATTTTTATGCCCAATTTTTCCCCATAGAGATGAATGGAGAAGGTGACGTCATTCATATGCGAACGGTGAAGTTACAGCATTGGTCGGCTTTGCACACGTGATGCGGTCAGCTCTACGGTCTCAGCAGGCAGGATAGGAAATAGCTGATTGCGGAAGTGAAAGAACGATATTCAAAATGAAAAATTACAAATGAAAACGCTGTCAGCTAGGTATATCAACAAACATATGGCTTAGGCATAACCAGAAGTCCTCAATAATAATAGTATTTCACGAGACATTACGCTAATTCGTTGACGACGTTTCGTCACATGCAGCGTCTTAGAATGCTAGTGCTAACACACAGTGAATGGCTTTTATGCGATAATTGAGAGCACTTTCGGTTGACCTAAAAAAACGATATTAAAAACCAACAATATACGTGCTGTTATACCTGGTTAGAAAGCTTATGCTCTCAGCTACTGAATAAACGAATTTTCAAACAAGCCAGACTTTCCGTCTTTGCATGCTAGTGCTAACAAAGAGCGAATACGTTCTATGACATGATGACATAGCTTTCGGTTGACCTAAAAAAACGATATTAAAAAAACAAAAATAGACGTGCTGTTATACCTGGTTAGAAAGCTTATGCTCTCAGCTACTGAATAAACGAATTTTCGAACAAGCCAGACTTTACTGAAAAGTGCAACAACGCCGTCAACAAAACGTGTGCAGCAGCTTCAGGTCCGGTCTTACTCCAGAAAAAGACTTGTAATACCACACATACTGCATTGAGTGCTCTGTAAGTTTGTAGTACAAACTGCCTTTATCTACACATCGTCGATCTAATAGGTGAGAGAATAAGCTTTCTAACAATGTATAATATGTCAATTTTGACTTTTGTAATACCGTTTTATGTTCCAGCGAGTTGGAAACTTTGGTCTCTTTATAACTGCATTACGCATTCAGCTAGTGAAAGCAACGCTTTCTCACCCCAACGCATTTGCTACAGTACACAACTCCGCTCGCTTGTTCATGCACCCCTCGTTATAACAGAAGTTACTAGTACTGGCTACCAGCCGATGCTTATTCACATAAGCCGTATGCAACTATTTTAACACATTTCTCGCCTCATTTTCTTTCTTAGAAATTTGGGTCGGCTAACACGTAATAGGCTTACCTCTGTCTATGAGTTGGTATCTAAGGTAACAGATTAAACTCTGAATTGCAGCCCAGTTAAATGTTTTTATTTGAATGGTACAAATGAGCTGAACTTAACTTAACACCATCAATCAATCAAATTAATCTCGCTAGCCCTGTCTTGATTTTTAAAATGGTGCGGTGGCGCAGTGTACATATAGGGTTTTTCTAGACCCTCTTAACTGGCCAGCTAGCTTTGTGATTCGCCGTCACTCGTCACAGCATACTGTGCGTAAAACACTGATCTCAAGTATTGATGAAGGGTTCATTTAGCTCTGAATATGCGTGTTGCATATCAACTCGTTGCCGTGATGTTATAGCATGTATACCACACTCTGTCTCTGCTTATACTACAGAAACTGTTCGCTCCGTTCAGCACAAAGTCCACTTTGCGTTGGCGGCAACCACACTTCACAATTTCTGCAGGAATTGTCTAGTTGCACATATTATTATTATTCTATCTTTCCACCCATTTTTTGGACCGCTACTCCTCCCAGAGTTTTCGCACCACATACACATGCAATATGTCAAATCGAGCGGCCTGATCGGGAATAGAGCGCTATTACTTTGTGGAAAGATTGCTTGCACGGTTTTTGAGAAATATTAATTTTTATGCCCAATTTTTCCCCATAGAGATGAATGGAGAAGGTGACGTCATTCATATGCGAACGGTGAAGTTACAGCATTGGTCGGCTTTGCGCACGTGATGCGGTCAGATCGGTGGTCTCAGCGGGCAGGATAGGACATAGCTGATTGCGGAAGTGAAGGGTAAAACGGTATTCCAACTGAAAAATTACAAATGAAAACGCTGTCAGCTAGGTATATCAACAAACATATGGCTTAGGCATACCCAGAAGTCCTCAATAATAATAGTATTTCACGAGGTATTACGCAGATTCGTTGACGACGTTTCATCAGGTGCAGCGTCTTTGAATGCTAGTGCTAACAAAGAGCGAATGCATTTAATGCGATGATGAGAACTTTCAATTGACCTAAAACCGATATTCCAAAACCAGAAATAGACGTGTTATACATGGTTAGAAAGCTTATACTCTCACCTACTGAATAAATGAATTCTCAATCAAGCCAGACTGTACTAAAAGGACAACAACGCCGTCTACAACACGTGTGCAGCAGCTTCTGGTCCGGTCTTACTCCAGAAAACGATGTCATCTTGTAATACCACACATGTTGCTTTGGGTGTTGTCGAACTTTGTAGTACAATCTGGCTTGATCTACACTTGATCGATCTAATAGGTGACAGAATAAGCTTTCTAACTGTGTATAATATGTCAAATTTTACTTTTGTAATACCGTTTTATATCCCCCCGTATGGGAAGTTTAGTCTCATTATAACTGCATTACGCCTTCAGTCTGTGATAGCATTGAAAGCAATGCTTTCTCATCCCAACGCGTTTGCTACAGTACACATCTCCACTTGCCTGTTGATGCACCCCTCATTAAAACAGAGGCTAGTAGTGCTGCCTACCGATACTTATTCACAGATGCTGTATTTAAATGAGTTAAAATGCAACTATTTTAACACCTATTTCTCGCATCGTTTTTGATATTGGAAATTCGGCTTGGCTAACACGTAATAGGCTATTATCCTCTGTCTATGAGTTGGTCTCTAAGGTAACAGATTAAACTCTGAATTGCAGCCGAATTAGATGTTTTTAGTTGAATGGTTTATGATTCGCCGTCACTCGTCACAGCATACCGTGAGTAAAACACTGATCCCAAGTATTGATGAAGGGTTAATTTAGCTCTGAATATGTGTTGCAAATCAACTAGTTGCCATGATGTTATAGCATGTATACCATACTCTGTCACTGCTTATACTACAGAAACTGTTCACTCCGTTCAGCACAAAGTCGACTTTGCGTTGGCGGCAACCACACTTCACAATTTCTGCAGGAATTGTCTAGTTTAATATTATAATTTATTAAATCTTTTGGATGTAACATGGGGCGGTATGGTGGTTTGAATTTCGGCTTGGGGCCTTTCTGTGTGGAGTTTGCAAGTTCTCTCCGTGTCCGCGTGGGTTTCCTCTGGGTACTCCGGTTTCCTCCCACAGTCCAAAGACATGCAGGTAGGCTAATTTGAGACCCTAAATTGCCCATACAGTAGGTATGAGTATGTGAGTGAATGGTGTGTGTGTCCTGCGATAGATTGGCGGCCTGTCCAGGGTGTATTCCTGCCTCTCACCCAATGCACACTGGGATAGGCTCCATTACCCCCCGCAACCCTGCTCAGGATAAGCGGGTGTAGATAATGAATGGATAGATATAACATTTTTTAAAATCTTGTGAATAGTATAAAATTAATCCTTCGTATTGATACTTTGTGACATTTTATAAGATCTCCTCATGCTATATTTTTGTACAGTTATATACTTGTGGTTATAATTTGTTTAAGAGCTATACTGTGTTTTCTCATTTATTTTTTCAAAGTTATTTAAATAAAAGTGTTTAACTTCTGATATAGTTGATAGATATTAATAGTTTAAGAGCCTTTACTGTTTAATCAAAGGGAACACATTAGGGCTACTTTATTACACAATACATATAAAATTAGTCTGTTTACCATAGATAAAAATAATAAAGTATAAAATAACTAAAGAGAAAGAGTTTGTATGATCGATAAAATCAGATTTATATATGTCTCAAGTGGGGATCAAACTCATTACCTCTGCATTCCTACCCTAAAAAGAAAAATGTAGTGATTTTCAATAATTCTGCATATTTGTTTTAGAAAATTGCTACATGAAAAGACATAGAGAGAAATCCTAAACTTTTTCAATTTTCCTTTCTTCTTCATTTTTAGGGGTCCAAGCAGCGAAGCTGGTGGAACCCTATTGTATTTGTTAGGATTATTAGGGGTCCAAGCAGCAAAGCTGGTGGAACCCTATTGTATTTGTTAGGATTATTATGAGGGGTCCAAGCAGCAAAGCTGGTGGAACCTATTGTATTTGTTAGGATTATTATGTAGGGGTCCAACGCACGAAGCTGGTGGAACCTATTGTATTTGTTGATTATTAGGGTCAAGCAGCGAACTGGTGGAACCCTATTGTATTTGTTAGGTATTATTAGGGTCCAAGCAGCAGCTGGTGGAACCCTATTGTATTGTTGGATTATTAGGGGTCCAAGCACGAAGCTGGTGGAACCTATTGTATTGTTAGGATTATTTTAGGGGTCCAAGCAGCGAAGCTGGTGGAACCCTATTGTATCTGTTAGGATTATTAGGGGTCCAAGCAGAAGCTGGTGAACCCTATTGTATTGTTAGGATTGATTATTAGGGTCCAAGCAGCGAAGCTGTGGAACCCTATTGTATCGTGTAGGATTATTAGGGGTCCAAGCAGCAAGCTGGTGGAACCCTATAGTATCTGTTAGGATTATTAGGGGTCCAAGCAGGAAGCTGGTGGAACCCTATTGTATCTTTAGATTATTATTAAGGGTCCAAGCAGCGAAGCTGGTGGAACCCTATTGTATTGTTAGGATTATTAGGGTCCAAGCAGCGAAGCTGGTGGAACCTATTGTATTTGTTAAGATTATTATAGGGTCCAAACAGCGAAGCTGGTGGAACTCTATTGTATTTGTTAGGATTATTAGGGGTACAAGCAGCGAACTGTGGAACCCTATTGTATTGTTAGATATTATTAGGGTCCAAGCAGCGAAGCTGGTGGAACCCTATTGTATCTGTTAGGATTGGAATCAGATTGATTATGTATTATTATTAGGGGTCCAAGCAGCGAAGCTGGTGGAACCCTATTGTATCTGTTAGATTTATTAGGGGTCCAAGCAGCGAAGCTGGTGGAACCCTATTGTATTTGTTAGGATTATTAGGGGTCCAAGCAGCGAAGCTGGTGGAACCCTATTGTATTGTTAGGATTATTATTAGGGTCCAAGCAGCAAAGCTGGTGGAACCCTGTTGTATTGTTAGGATTATTATGTAGGAGTCCAAGCAGCGAAGCTGGTGGAACCCTATTGTATCGGTTAGGATTATTATTAGGGGTCCAAGCAGCGAAGCTGGTGGAACCCTATTGTATCTGTTAGGATTATTATTATTATATTATATTATATTATTATTATTATTATTAGGGGTCCAAGCAGCAAAGCTGGTGGAACCCTATTGTATCTGTTAGGATTATTATTAGGGGTCCAAGCAGCGAAGCTGGTGGAACCCTATAGTATCTGTTAGGATTATTAGGGGTCCAAGCAGTGAAGCTGGTGGAACCCTATTGTATCTGTTAGGATTATTATTAAGGGTCCAAGCAGCGAAGCTGGTGGAACCCTATTGTATCTGTTAGGATTATTAGGGGTCCAAGCAGCGAAGCTGGTGGAACCCTATTGTATTTGTTAAGATTATTATTAGGGGTCCAAACAGCGAAGCTGGTGGAACTCTATTGTATTTGTTAGGATTATTAGGGGTACAAGCAGCGAAGCTGGTGGAACCCTACTGTATTTGTTAGTATTATTAGGGGTCCAAGCAGCGAAGCTGGTGGAACCCTATTGTATCTGTTAGGATTATTAGGGGTCCACAAGCAGCGAAGCTGGTGGAACTCTATTGTATTTGTTAGGATTATTATTAGGGGTCCAAGCAGCGAAGCTCGTGGAACCCTATTGTATCTGTTCGGATTATTAAGGGTCCAAGCAGCAAAGCTGGTGGAACCTATTATTGTTCGATTTATTATTATTAGGGGTCCAAGCAGCGAAGCTCGTGGAACCCTATTGTATCTGTTCGGATTATTAAGGGTCCAAGCAGCAAAGCTGGTGGAACCCTATTGTATCTGTTAGGATTATTATTATTATTAGGGGTCCAAGCAGCGAAGCTGGTGGAACCCTATTGTATCGGTTAGGATTATTATTAGGGGTCCAAGCAGCGAAGCTGGTGGAACCCTATTGTATCTGTTAGGATTATTATTATTATTATTATTATTATTATTATTATTATTATTAGGGGTCCAAGCAGCAAAGCTGGTGGAACCCTATTGTATCTGTTAGAGATTATTATTAGGGTCCAAGCAGGAAGCTGGTGGAACCCTATTGTATCTGTTAGGATTATTATAGGGTCCAAGCAGCGAAGCTGGTGGAACCCTATTGTATTGTTAGGATTATTATAGGGGTCCAAGCAGCAAGCTGGTGGAACCCTATTGTATCGGTTAGGATTATTATTAGTGGTCCAAGCAGCGAAGCTGGTGGAACTCTATTGTATTTGTTAGGATTATTAGGGGTCAAAGCAGCGAAGCTGGTGGAACCCTGTTGTATTTGTTAGGATTATTCGGTGTCCAAGCAGCGAAGCTGGCGGAACCCTATTGTATCTGTTAGGATTATTAATATTATTATTATTATTATTATTATTATTAGGGGTCCAAGCAGCGAAGCTGGTGGAACCCTATTGTTTTTGTTAGGATTATTAGGGTTCCAAGCAGTGAAGCTGGTGGAACCCTATTGTATCTGTTAGGATTATTATTATTATTATTATTATTAGGGGTCCAAACAGCGAAGCTGGTGGAACCCTATTGTATCGGTTAGGATTATTATTAGGGGTCCAAGCAGCGAAGCTGGTGGAACCCTATTGTATCTGTTAGGATTATTATTATTATTATTATTATTATTATTAGGGGTCCAAGCAGCAAAGCTGGTGGAACCCTATTGTATCTGTTAGGATTATTATTAGGGGTCCAAGCAGTGAAGCTGGTGGAACCCTATTGTATCTGTTAGGATTATTATTAGGGGTCCAAGCAGCGAAGCTGGTGGAACCCTATTGTATTTGTTAGGATTATTATTAGGGGTCCAAGCGGCGAAGCTGGTGGAACCCTATTGTATTTTTTAGGATTATTATTAGGGGTCCAAGCAGCGAAGCTGGTGGAACCCTATTGTATTTTTTAGGATTATTAGGGGTCCAAGCAGCGAAGCTGGTGGAACCCTATTGTATCTGTTAGGATTATTATTATTGTTATTATTAGGGGTCCAAGCAGCGAAGCTGGTGGAACCCTATTGTATTTGTTAGGATTATTAGGGGTCCAAGCAGCAAAGCTGGTGGAACCCTATTGTATCTGTTAGGATTATTATTAGGGGTCCAAGCAGCAAAGCTGGTGGAACCCTATTGTATTTGTTAGGATTATTAGGGGTCAAAGCAGCGAAGCTGGTGGAACCCTGTTGTATTTGTTAGGATTATTAGGGGTCCAAGCAGCGAACCTGGCGGAACCCTATTGTATCTGTTAGGATTTTTATTATTATTATTATTAGGGGTCCAAGCAGCGAAGCTGGTGGAACCCTATTGTTTTCTTTACGGCAAGCGACATCCATGGCGACGCAAGTAATCTGACAACGTAGGGTCCAGTTTTTATCAGTGAGGGGAGCGTCTGTACGTCGGGGAAGCAATGGAAGAAAAAAGTGTGTTACTAAAAGCTTTTTTACAGGATGAATAATTACTTTGGCATGGGTCCTTTTGAAGACAATATCTGGTGAGTTCGTTTAGTCTTCTGTCGTTCTGTCGTAGTCTTGTGTCGGCAAATTTCATTCAATGAAATCCCAATTGCTTTCTGAGAGCATAACATATATAATGCGCTGCTGCCTCCCCTGGACATGTTGTCTCAATGGATTTGGGGGTGTTTTGAAAACCTTGGACCCTCCACTCTTCAGATATGGTGTCACTTATATCAAATAAGCGCCATAGAAAATGAAACTTATGTAATTGCGACTTAATTGAATGAAATTCACCTATGTACTGCATGTTCAAACCCCAGCCACATTTTCTATGATGCTTATTTGATATAAGTGACACCATATGTGAAGAGTGGAGGGTCCAGGGGAGGCAGCAGTGCATAGTTGATGTTACAAGGTAACACAGAATGTTGAAGTAATGCATTTTAAATTACTCTAATTCTTCCCTTACCATTCAGTTAAACTCATGTACTGATGTAATGTTGTATAGCATATTGCAATAATAATTAAAAATAATGAGTGTATTTTATCTTTAATTCTCCATTTAAATGTTTGCATTGTCATTGTTAAAAATGTAGGGAAAAAAATTGAAAGAATGAAGACAGATTTGTTTGTAATTAATATTAGTGTTGTGAATAGTTTTACAATGTCTGTATTTAAAATCGAAGTTGTTTTAATATTGTACAAATAGAAAACAAATAGTTCATATTTTAGGACAACTGCAGTCCGATTTTTCCTTAATTAATTTCATTTTGCTGAACGCAACAGTGGTTTTATCGAAATTTTCAGACCCGCGCGAAAGTCCTTACTGTCGCTAGCTTCACACTACTGTAATATTCCGTAGCAACAAGATAAGCCCGACATTAGCCCTAAAATATGCCAATACAGCAGTGAAAATGCTGCTCACTGAATAACGAAATAAGCGAGACTAAGTTGTTTAAAATTATACCATGTCATTCTACAGTCAATATCTGGGACTAAATAAATATAAATATACAACCTCACCGTTGGTTTTACGCGTAGAGATGGCCCTTTTGAGACTGAGTGGTCATATATTGTTTTGGACAGTCCATTTGTGAAATATACGCGCATCTGTGATGCCTGGGTTGGCTACCTTAAAAAATAGCTGTGCGTAACACCACACCTGTTGTTTACGGCCCTTTTTAGTACAGCCTGGCTTGATTGACAATTCATTTATTCAGTAGGTGAGAATATAAGCTTTCTAACGATGTATAACATGTCTGATTTTGCTTTTGGAATAGCGTTTTATCGGTAAGCGTAACGGAAAATGTTCTTATCATCGCATTCACTTGCGCATCTGGGGCAGCATTAAAAGACGCTGCACCTAACGAAACGTTGTCAACGATTTTCTTAATTTCTTGGAGAGTACTATTATTATTGAGGACTTCGGGGCATGGCGAAGCCATATCTTTGCTTATAGTTTTCTGACGCAACAGAAGCGGATAGGACTTTGTCATTGATTTACTGTCTCTGTCTCTATACTACTGAACACAGATAAAATGTCATATTGCTATGTAAGTATTACTGCTCAAAATATTTCAGTTATATGTTATTTTTGAAATTGAGTGTCTTTAAATAGGTTAGTGGTATTATATAATGTGGATATTGCACACTGTAGTGTTTTTGTGATTCAGCAGTGATAACGAGAGTGTTGGAACATTGCCAAAACGTGGTTGATGGTTGAAAATTGTTTTCATATAGTCCCATCCCCATCCGCCATTATGCTGAGATACAGCTAAACCATTTTTATTGATAGTATTTGAGTTTCTCTACAAACACGCGAAAACACGCTGGTATAATAAAACAATGATGGTCAATATAGCCTATATATAGTCCGCTTCGTTCTGTTGCTACCATAATATAACAAACTTTCTTGTGTAGCTGCAGTTTCTTGCCGCAATTACTAATATTGAATATAAACAAAAGACGCAATTTATGCTGTAGTCTGCCAATGTCGAAATAAATGATAAGGTAAGCTACTCTGCGCTCAGCTCGCAGAGATGACGAGTTGATATTTCGTTTTTTTTTCAATGTCGTCTTTATTATTTGAAATATGTATTATTATTCTATCTGTCTCTGAGGCGCTCTGAAGTATGCATTCTCTGCTAAGCTGAGCAATGGATTGGAATATGTGTCTGACGTAGTGTTGCATAGTATACCGAAACTTCAGCACTTTTTCGGTACTTAAAGAAGAAACGGTTCGGTATTACAATTTTCCGACGTTCGGTAGTTTTATGTCAAATATAAAAGCCAGGGAAATGTGTCTCCCACATTACTGATTGAGAGGATGAAGTGTAATTTGTTAGAATCTTCACTAGATGGCAATAGCAACTAAGGTTGCCAAGTGAGGTGACGTTGCACTTGTGCACTCACTCGTTGATACAGCGTAAGCTTCAACTCAGTTCACTTCAGTAGTAATAGGTGTTCTAATTTGGAAATATTTTATTATAGGAAGATGCTGTATTGTTATTAAAATATGCTGTTTTTAGATCTATTTAAAAGTGAAAGACCTGTTTAAAGATGATTTAGTTTACAATTGTTTAATTTTTGAAATATATTTAATATATTTTTCTATTGTTTAGTGTTGTAACACTATAGGCCTATGCTTATTAATATGTTGAACAGGCTTCAACTTAAAGGTTGTTAATAAACCAGGTTTTTAATAAACTGTGAATTCGAAAATGAGGTCAACCCTTTTGGACATTAGGTTTCTGATCTATGAAGGTATTTTCAGTATTGTTAGGTACTAAGTATTGAATCAATATTATTTCAGTATCGAGTATCGTGATACTACACCTGGTATTGGTATGAACGTCAAAATTTTGGTATCGTGACAACACTAGTGTGACGCCTTTTTTAGCATGGAAGCGCTGCAGCTGTACATACACGCTGGGCCATATATGTGTTACAACATCCCATCTAAGTGTTACGACATAGTAAAGGCCTTTACGGGAAGCGGCCAGGACACATCCATGGCGACGCAACTAAGTCATCCGACAGCATCTCTTAGCACAAAATTGGCCGTAAGTCATCAATATTTTATACAATCATCAGGATATTCAGTAGATATGTTGGGTGAAGGCATATGATCATGAGGAAAAAGCCATTTTAAAATCGCTCCATAGGGGGCGCGATGGGGCCAATGCTTGGACCCCTCCCAATGCCGCTTGCAGCTTTAATTCCTCTTCTTTTCCTTCATTTTTTTCTTTTCCCTTCTTCCCTCCATTTTTCCTTCTTCCCCCCCTGAAGTAAACTATTGTTCCCCAGCACTGGGTAGTGTGTCTGTCTGTCACACTTTTGGATGACTGACAGGCTAGGTTCGAATCTCCCCTTGGACTCATGAAAATCCCTCACTCATTGCACAGCCTTGCAGGGTAACTAAAAAAAACATTTAAACTATTGCTTTTGCATCTCCATAATCTTTGCAGGAAACTCATTTATATTTATGAAATACAAATAAAATACACCCAGACTTTACACAGTTCAGCTTTCAGCATTTTAACCGAGTTTAATGTTAACTAACTTGCTAATGAAATGACAGACCGCATGTATAAGGTTAGTAATGCAGATGGCTGTGAAATGAATAAGCACAAAAATAATAAGGTACATCCATGCTTTAGAGAGTTCTGATTTGGAATTTTGGCTGAGTTTAACATTAGCTACCTTGCTAATGACTCATAGGATGCACATGCAAAATGACGTATCTAGAAGTGCGCTCATTTAAAAGAGCAACTTTTTTGCTGTACCTACGTCTCCTTCACTAGTAGCTCACTGGGCGGTGCGTCTATCTGCAACAGTTTTGGATGTGTGACAGGCCAGGTTTGAATTTTCCCTCAAACTCATGAAAATTCCTCACTCATTACACTGCTTTGCTGGGTAACTAAAAATAAAACATTTAAATTATTGCTTTTGCATCCGCATTATATTTGCAGGAAACTCATGTATATTTCTGTAATACAAATAAAATAGACCCACACTTTAAACAGTTCCGCTTTCAGCATTTTACGGAGTTTAATGTTAGCTACCTTTGCTAACAACACGACAGACCGACTGCATAATTTTACTACTGGAGACGGCTGTGAAATTAACAGAAACAGTAAAATCAGCGTTGCACTTTGGTCCAGTAGGTAACGTTATTACCGGCCATACAAAAACTGGCGCAAGATAAGGACTTCTTCACAGCAGGCTTGATTTTCTCAAGTGACAATGTTAAATGGATCATTCTGTTGTTTCTACTGTTCCATACTTTTTAACTAGGCTACTGTCGCCATGCTGTTATGCCACATTTCTAAATCAATTCATTTTATGTCCTCTACCAACATACAGGCAATTAGTAGGTCTGTCGTGTACAATAGCCCATTAAAATGCTTCCATTTAAAAATTTGACATACACTTTAATTTCTTTGTCATTCATGATAAAGGGAAAATGACTGACTTCATGCTTATGCGTTTCTTTCAGCTAGAATGTGTGTTAGCATGCATGTAATGTGTATGCATGTCTCTCATAGCCCACATTTATATGAATTACTGTTATCACTAACTCATAACAAATGCAGTACAAAAAGAAATGATATCTGATGAAAAAAGTTTACATACACCTTGGCTAAAGACATTCAAACTCAATTTTTCACAACTCCATACATTTCATGTTACCATTTCCTGTGTTAAGTCAATTAGGGTATCTACTTTATTTCCATAATAGGTAATTTTAAAATAATAGCTAAGAGACAGATTTATTTCAGCTTTTATGTACTATATCAGATTTTCAGTGCATCAAAAGTTTACATTGCCGGAATATTTGCCCATTCCTCCTGACAGAACTGGTGTAACTGGTGTTTGTGGGCCTTCATGCTCGGACATGCTTTTTAAGTTCAGTCCATAAATTATCTATGGGATTCAGGTCAGGGCTTTGCGATGGCCACTCCAGTACTTCCAGTTTGTTGTCTTTAACCCATTTTGTTACAACTTTGGTGCTTAGGATCATTGTCCTGCTGGAAGACACAGTTGGGACCAAGTTTTAACTTTCTAGCTGGTGTCTTGAGGTGTTGCTTCAGTATTTCTAGACAATGCTCCTTCCTCATGATGCCTATCTATTTTCTGAAGTGCACCAGTCCCTTTTCCAGCAAAACACCCCGACAACATGATGCTGCCAGTTTCACAGTTTCACATGCTTCACAGTTGGGATGATTAAAAGCCTCATCCTTTTTACTCAATATATAGTGCTGATCATTGTGGCCAAACAGTTCAATTTTTGTTTAATCTGACCAGAGAACACTCCTCCAAAAGGCTAGGTCTTCATCCTGGTGATCACCTGCAAACTTCATCCTGGCTTTTTTATACTGGTCTTGGAGTCGGGGCTTCTTCCTTGCGTGACAGCTTTTCAGGCCATGGTGATGTATGATTCACTTAATGGTGGATGCAGATACTTTGGTACCTGATGCCTCCAACTCCTTCACCAGTTCCTTTCAGGCCAAAGTTTGTTCAACCCTGGGAGTTAATTTGTACCTCCTTCCTGAACGATGCAGTGTCTGTGTGGTCCCAATATTTTTATATTTGCATACAGTTGTTTGTACAGATGCTCATGGTACCTTCAGTTGTTTGGAAATTGCTAATAAAGAGGAACTGGACTTGTGGAGGCCCACAATTTTCTTTCTGAGGTCTTGGCTGAGTTGCTTGGATTTTCCCATGGTATCAAGGGCAAAAAGGCAGTGGCTCTAAAGGTAGGCCCTTAAATACAACAACAGGTGCCAATTAACTCCCAATTAACCCCTAATTATGACAATTGGCCAGAAAAATCAGAAGCTTCTAAAAAGTTATTACATCAATTTCTGGAATCTTACAGGCTGTTTAAAGAGACAGTGAACTTGGTGTATGTAAACTTTTGACCAACTGGAATTCTGATATAGTGATTTAAAGCTGAAATAGATCTGTCTCTAATCAATTGTTTTAAAACTTACCTCTGATGTGAACAAAGTATATACCCGAATTGGCTTGCCAAAAGAAATGTATGGTAACACGAAATGTATGGAGCTGTGAATAACTGAATTTGAATATCTTTAGCCTAGGTGTATGCAAACTTTTGGTTTCAACTGTAGGTGGCATTTGCCAGCTGACTGAGCTTGGTCTGAAATGGTGGCTGTGTGGCAGTAGAATCTAAGTAAATGTGCTCGTTAAATCATTAATTGGATTTCAGTGAGTGTGGGAACTTGGACTATTAAAAATTTCATACAAAATAGTTTGAATGCAGTTTTGGTGTCTGCATTACCTTAGAATAGCAGTAAAACTGGGTAGCACTAGGACTGCCTTGGTTAGACACATACCTAGGCAGAACTAGTCCCCACGGTGGTGGAATGACCTTCCTGTGCAAGTCAGAACAGCAGAGACCCTGGCCGTCTTCAAACGTAGACTGAAGACTCACCTCTTCAAGCTACATCTCACCTCATCACCCCCCACTACCCTCTAACATCCATTAAACCTCAACTGAGTAACCACGCGTCATGTTATTTTCATGTAACTAGGTTCATCTACAACTAGGTGGGTGGGGGGTGGGAATTTATATATATTTAAAAAAAAAAAAAAGGTACAATTCACACTTTTTTGCAAAGTTATACCTATTGTAGCTCTCTTGCAGGAATGTTGTAAAGCGCTTGTCTCTGAGTTTTGTAATGCACTTGTTGTAAGTCGCTCTGGATAAGAGCGTCTGCTAAGAATCTATAATGTAATGTAATGTAATGTAGTCCTAAAAAACTGAGATAAAAAACCTTGCCTTCTTTCTTCTAGACCCCACAAGTCACTACTGGTACGTAACCACTCATGCCTACAATAAACCCTGGGCAATTTATATGCTTTGGTGTGATTGCTACTCAAGCATCACAAGCACGTGTTTTAAAAAGAACAACACACAGTCTTGACAAACTGTTTACTGTAACCATTTAAGTCCATTCTTAGAGTAGATTGACAGGGCGAATTGAGGTAACTGACCCCTGTGGTAGACACTAAGTGATGCAATGCACAAACAAATTGTAGACAGTAGACTTGGAGACAACTTTATTGAGAATATTTCACTTTTAACTGGCAGTTGAACTGATAATACTGCAAATTGCTTTTTCAGACCCACGTAGGCTACTTCTGCCTTTATTCCACTAAAATGACAAGTCAAGTAGTATGAGGGGTGGAAGTAACAAAAATAATGAATTAAACGCTGAATCGATTAAACTGAAATTCTGAATCAAATAAAATGCAATCAAATAAAATATTGCAAAATCAAAAAATTATTAAATGTTGAATTGATTGAATTGAAATTAAAATAAATGTAGAATCAAATACAATATTGCACTTATTTGCATTTTATTTGATGCTATATTTAATTTAATTGCATTCTATTTGATGCAGTATTTAATATGATTACAATTTAATCAATCTGATGGACAGCAAATCCAATCACCACCGCTTTAATCAATTCATTGCGGCTTAATGCGACATTAATACGTTATCATACTAATTATCATACTAATATCAATTTGATGGCAGTTACATGTTTTTAGAGACTGTCAACCAAAAGATCTCACCCACCGACATAGCCTAGGTCTATGCATTTGACGCTTGACAGCTCTTGCCGGACTATCTGGATTATATGGATTCTGTTGAGCCGGGGTGAGCCGCCAGTTCCGCGATAGGGGATGAATAACGTAATTACGAAAATAACGTTATTTACCTTAGATAAACATTGGATCGTGTGGCCCCCCCCCCCCCTCGTGGTCGTGTGGCCCCTCCCTAGCGGTTGTGGCCCTAAACAACTGCATAGAGCATTTACACCACGGGCCAGCCCTGATTATGGAAAATGTTTGGTGTGTGACTTCATTGTGTCTGGCATTGAGCTCAAAAATTCTTTACATTCCATTATTATCATATCACCATTCATATGAATAAAAACAGCTAGAACAAGTGAGTTTGCTGCGTCAACATAGGCTACGGATCGACTGTTGCGATGCCTAGCTGAGCGCACATAGCAGTTAGGTATTGTGGCAGCAATTGACAGCCTATGTCAGCTGTCACATAATGGGGGTAAGCAGTTAAGGTACCACTTTAGCGCCACAGGTACAGAAGTAGCTAACCTTTGCCAATTGTAGCAGTTAATGTTAGCTAGCTTGAAATTTTAGTTCACAGTCGGCTGTTTTTTTCTTCTCTGTTTTCTCTTGCATTTGGACATTTTTGGCCCTTTCAACCATCCCTACACAAGGTATTAGAACATGGGAAATTCACCCAGCAGCACAGCTAATATTCACATAGTTTGGCCTGCAAATAGGGCCATCTCAGAACCAGGGTTGTTTCTAGAATGGTTTAAGAGATGGGAGATTGCGATCGCGAACATAAGGTATTTGCTCCCCCTTATTTCGAACAGAGCATAAACTGATTGTCAAATATTCACAATTGGATGTGTTGGTTCAACCAAGATATGTTCATGGGCTAGCCCAGGATACTATTAAGTGCAACAGTGATTGACTGGGAACTAAAGTCACAAGCTAGCTAACATTCACAGCTACAGTGGACACTAGTTAGCTACTATTGTAGGTTAAAGTTGCAAACATGGCGCTAGCCTACCCTAACTGCTTACCTGTGTGACAGTAATTGACATACAGCAACTTTTGTCAGGCATATGGAGCTACCTAACCGTTATGTGTGCATAGCTAGCTAACCAGCTAATAATAATAAGTCACCTAAAGCTTGTTTTATCAAAATGTCATGCACACTGAAATCACACGGCAGACATATTTTTCATAATGGCCACTTATCCATACTATGCGCAAAAACAGGTCTGTGCACATCCTGCGGTTGGATAGCAGTGTTGCCAACTCTCGGGAGACATGAGTCTCCCCCCACCCCCCATCCCACTCCTTTGGTTGTTGGGTTCAACCCACGGCTTCAGAATTTTCAAGAGACTTTGGCTGGATAACGCAAACAACAGTGGGGGGGTTAATTTGATTGACACTTGGTGAAAATGTAATTGCCATCGAATTGATAAACATGGTAGTGAAAGCAGCAGTGAATTGATAAAAGCGGTGTCAACTGTAATTGCAGTGTATCAAATTTATTAAACAGCAAGCAAATTAAATATAGCATCAAATAAAATGTTATTAAATTAAATATTGCATAAAATAAATGCAATTTAATTAAATATAGTATTTGATGCAATATTTAATTAAATTGAATTTTATTTGATTCAACTTTTAATTTAATAGCATTTTAATCGATTCAATGTTTAATTCATCATTTCTGTTACTTCCACTGGTAATAAAACAGGTCTGGTGCATTTCACGTTTGATGTATTATTAAGAGAAATAACAAAAAAATGGATATACGATCATTTTCTAAGATAATTTATTGAAATATATTCACACAGATGTGGGGAATATCTGTATCAGCTCTCTCTCTCTTATGGGGGAATGTCAACAATGTCAATCATACAATTCTCCTTGCCAGACAGTAGAACTTAAGCAGGAAAGTAAACTGAGTGGTTAGCTTGCCAACAAGTATGTTACTCTCTCTTGAAGAGCTTCTAGGCCAAGTAGTAACAACCGGCCCCTGCTTTTGTGTTCAAAGTGGCAACCATTGTCTGACACCCGACCACACACTGCAAGCATTGCACATTGTCGTCTTTAGTAAAGCAGGTGCCTGGAGCATGCACATTAGTTTGAGGCTATATCTCTGCACTCAGTACAGGTAGACATTTGGCTGAGACCTCCTTTCAATCAGGCGGAGAGCTACTCTTATTCCAATAAAATCACAATTTCCCTGTTCTAGGGCTGCATTTTAAGGAACTAGCGTATGGCCTAAAATGCTCAATTTCATTAAGGGCATGGTCAGATCCACTTTTGCAAAATAAAGCCACAAAGTTCAAGAGATGAACATAGTGGCTTAATTAATTGATACATGAGTCTTGGGCATAACATCCAATCAACCAGTCAGAGTGCCATCTTCTATTCTTTAATGTGACAGTGTAGGAGTCATGGGAAATAAAAGAACAGTGAGACTTTATTGACTGCAAAGAAAACGCGATGTCGTTTTATTTCTAAGCTCCACAGAACCAGGAAAAAACAACAGTCGCAGGAGTCCCACATCACCAAACAGCGAGTCTCTTAACAGAATTTTGTTTGATTAACACAACACATCTCCGCCCGTAACATTGGACAATAACAGTATTGAGGTAACACAGTGAATTATGTATTAGTCTCTATGTGGTCTCCACCACAATGGCGGATTTTAGAAGACAAATTTACCTCTTCATTCATACTTTTAAAAAAGTTTAATTTTCTTAATTTGACTTTTTTTTTTAGTTCTCTTTAAAATCATTTTGTTTATTTATAGTTACACATGAAATAAATGGGGTTTTAATTTCTGTGGAAACTTGGAAATTTGAAATAATCTGCTTTTTGTATCGTATTGAAAAAAAAAAAAAAAAAACCCCAGGAGTGTAGTTGAAAAACGTTGCAATGTGTTAAGGTAAATTAAATTGTCAAATAAATGCAATGTTTACTGGGAAACTGTGGACTTCTTTCAATCAAATAAACCAGTCTGCTGACCAGGCTACCAGGCTTGGTTACTAGGCTAATCTTCTGCCAGTTCATTCCTCCTCACCCATGCTGCTGGTGTATCTTGGTTCATTAATTGGCATCAGCACGTATGGAGGACTAAACGTGCCAAAATGAAATAAATAAATATGGAATTATATGAATAAATATATAAATAATTATATTGGTTAATAATTTTATAAATACTTTATTTTATTTAGAAATTATTAAATAATTGTCACCTCATAATTGTCCTTTTTCACAATAATGTGATTATATTTTATAAGTTATACGTTGTATTTCCAAATTTTTTAATTTCATGAAGAACACTAAAGGCTGTTTTATACTTCTGCATAGTACACGTAAAAATGGGTCAGTGTAGGGGTTGTGCGAAATGTGCGACATGTGCGGCGGTTGCAGACGCAGACCTCCTCAAGAAATTAAAAGCGCGTAGTTAGTAACCAGTGCCTGCATACGCCGTAAAGAAGATGATTGGTTGACTGCTGACATGAGGTCACTGGCATATGGCTTTGACTAACAGGTTATAACAGTTGATTCACAAAACCGATAGGCAACGTTAAATATGCGACTAAAAGCGCTTTTGTTAGGTGAATGTCTTCGTTGCAACAAGTTACATCTAGCTGAGCATTTTTGTGGTCATTGGTGCAGTATTTAGTAGGTTTTGAAATACGAATGAAGGTGTTGTCTTTTGAACTATAATGGTCAGTAACAAATTGTAATTATGTGGCCTGCGCAACCTGTGCAATATGTCGCACAAATGATTTGGCCCTTCGCGTGTGCCGCACACAACGAAAACTATGCAGACTACGCAAAAGTATAAAACAGCATTTAAATGGTCCGGCGTGTATGCAGAGCTGCAGCGCTTCCGCGCCACAACTAAAATAGGCGTCGCACACACATATTCCAATCCATTGCTCATCTTAGCAGAGAATGCACATTTCAGAGCATCTCAGAGAAAAATAGAATAATAACACATAAATACACATTTCAAATAATAAATACGACATTGAGATAAAACGAAACAAAAGACGAAATATCAACTCGCGACCTGCGTGCTGCGCGCAGAGTAGCCTACCGTATTATTTAATAAAAAGCGATAAAACGCTTTTCCAAAAGCAAAATCAAACATGTTATACATCGTTAGAAAGCTTATACCCTCACCTACTGAATAAATTAATTGTAAATCAAGCCAAATTGTACTAAAAAGGGCGACAACGCCGTAAGCAACAGGTGTGGTATTACGCACAGCTATTTTTGAAGGTAGCTTACCCAGGCATCACAAATGCGCGTATATTTCACAAACGGATTGTCCAAGACAATATATGACTACTCAGTCGCAAAAGGGACATCTCTACGCATAAAACCAATGGTAAGATTGTATATTTATTCAATGTTTAGTCCCAGATATTGACTGTAGAATGACATGGTTTAATTTTTTTTTTAAAAACTGTCTCATTTATTTCGTTATTCAGTGAGCAGCGTTTTCACTGCTGTATTGGCATATTTTAGGGCTAATGTCGGGTTTATCTTGTTGCTACGGAATATTACATTACATTACATTACAGGCATTTGGCAGACGCTCTTATCCAGAGCGACGTGCAACAAAGTGTATAACCATAACCAGGAACAAGCGTGTCGAAAACCCTAGAGAGAAGTACTGTTCCAAGTGCAGGGAACAACCGCATAGTTCAACTTGGACCCTGTAGGTTAAACTGATTAACACTAACACAAACAAGAACAGCACGCAGTCTAAAAACGAAATATCAACTCGCCATCCCTGCTACTTGCGTACTGCGCTCAGAGTACCGTAATATTTAAGTAGTATTATTTACTACAGCATAAATTGCATCTTTTGTTTATATTCAATATTAGTAATTGCAGCGAGAAACTGCAGCTGGAGACACAAGATAGTTTGTTATGTTATGGTAGCAACGGAACGAAGTGGGCTATATATGTATTACCGTCATTGTTTTATTATACCAGCGTGTTTTCGGGGGTTTGCACAGAAACTCAAAACCTATCAATAAAATGGTTTAGCTATTTCTGAGCATAATGACAGATTCAAAGACTAAACGAACTCGCCCGATAATGTCGTCAAATGGATCCATGCCAAAGAAAAGTAATTATTCATCCTCTCAAAAAGCTTTTACTAACAAACTTTTAGTAGCCTAGCATGCACTCTGGATGGCACTGTCTTTCATTGCTTCCCCGACGTTCAGACAGCACTGAGAGTTTGGCACTTTTCAGATTCCCTACAGAAATAGCCACAATGACCACAGACTCTCAACCCTTAAAAACACCCTCTGAAACCATTTCAACAGAATTTACAAATAACTTCACATATTAACACAATAAAGACCCAAAATGGATTTTGAATTTTTTCCTTCTTCTTCTGTTTCCTGCCTGATTACATCATCGTAAATGCTCCAGAACCACATAGAATACATCTCCCCATTGGACATTTAGGTACATCAGCCAATAAAAACATCAGATACAGGCGCATATATATATATATAATATATACTCTATGTGTGTATATATATATATATATATATATATATATATATACTCTATATATATAGACGCTTTCAACGGTAACAACATAAACAAACGTTACTGCGCATGTGCGTTGTTCTGGCCCTAACTTAACTTCCGGCAGACTTCCGCAAACAATAACAACAGAGTCCCTTTAGACTATTTCTGATAACAAGCAAAATAAATAACAAGTAAATTATGTTAGCTAGCCAGTTAAAACTATGGCAAGCCAGGATTATTTGGGGTTACCAGTCGAAGAAAAGTACCGTTACTTGGCCAAACTCAAATGCGATAACGTTACACTACCAGAAAAACAAGTGACAGAAACAGATAACTGTTGACAGTATTGCACCTTGTGGAGCATCATACATTCCTTGCATAATCCATAACTGTTCTGGGTTACATGCACATTCCTGTGTAAAAAGTGCACTTTTTCTAGGATATTGCTTAAAAACGATGATTACATGAGACACAAAATTGGGCTAGTGCTGGGCAGCATGTGTAGCCAATGCAATTACTATAGGTATTTATTTGTATAGCATGCATTGATGGAAAAACATTGTGGCTCTTAATAGTTTGGGTCATCTTGCTAGGTTACCACAACAAAAAATTATCAGGCAATGTAACGCTGTCAAGTCATTTGAAACAGGTATCATAACGTTCGTTCAAAACGTAGCTATAGCGTATCAACTACTAGCATTGATTTAACGTTTCTGTGTATAATTTATACAATGTTAGCTACGTTTAGCTAGCTACAATCAATTTAGTTAGCTAATTGTTCATAACTATTGAAGGCTTGTTACTGGTCAGCTAGCTATTAGCTATCGCTTATCGTGAGTTTGTTACCTGAAACAAGGTTAGTGCTACAGTGAGAGCACCTATTCGACCACCTTCGTTCGACAGACAGGAAAACGTAAACTGATTTGCAACTATACATGAAATAGGTGAAATATCGGTAACAACCTGTACCTAGTTAAGTAGGAAAAAATGTCCTTGTTATCCTCCCGTGGTTATTTTTTCAACACTTTCAGGATTTTTTTTCTGTGCTGGCAAATAAGTCAGAGGTGGTCCAGCGCTAGCTTTTGGTTGCTAAGGGGACGTGTATCCACAACCCTATATAAATGAATGGAACTTAACATAAATTTGCTAGCATACTGTACAAGTGTCCTATCTTGTGTATTTGAGGTTAATATGAGAAAGTGTGGTCCCTATCAGCACGTCTAGGAATCAGTACATATTCACTGTTGTAACTCAAGTCGCAGGACGCAAAATAGCCGTTGGGAAAGCAGTTTGAAAGTATGAAGCAACGTCTGCGCCATTGGCTTTAATGGGTCACGATGAGATAATTACGAGCGTGTTGCTAAAGTTGATATAGTAAATAAGCCGGTATTAGTATTACTAAATGTGTATGTATGAAGTTGGTTTATTTATTTATACAGTTTATTATGTGTATTTTTACAGGACTTACATTTCGATAGGTAACGATGTGCAGTTATTTCTCAAAAATACGAAGTAACAATGGGCAAGCACCAGCTATAATAATCGCAGGGATTCAAGCAATTCGTTTCACAATTCCCTAGTGGGGTTACAAAGTTAAATAATGTATTTTTACAAATTTTCGAAATGGCATTTGTTCCAAGTTGCACCCCACAGCACAACAACCTGAGCCCAACGTCAGTCTGCTCATCAGTTTAACTTTCCCTCCGTTTGTAATCGGTGCCATATTAGCCAGTAAACACAAACCCAATAATAAACAAACACAGGCCGGAAGTTAATTTAGGGCCAAGCGCATAACCTTGGCAACGCGGGTGCGTCCGATGAAAGCGTTTATATATTGTGGCGGTTTCGCGAAAAAGCGAAAGAGACGGAGACTGGCTTTGCTGTTTTCGAATCGCTCCCGGGGAGCTTCGCTTTATTTGTGACATCCCTTCCAAAGAGTAATTCGTAGACTGACCATCATAGCTGCGCGAAGCCTGATTTTATCAAAACCCGGGTCGCCGTGATTGGCTACCGAAGTACCGTAGACGAACCAATCACACAGCCTTAACGTCACATCACACAAAGGTTGGACAGTTTGCATCAGAGACTGTAAAAAATATGGACAAAGCTACTGTGACGTCATCCATTGACTCTCCGTGGGTCTCTAAAACACGTTTTGAAGCTCAATGGCGGGCGCGGCCATTTTCTCGATTTGGAGCCAAAACCATAGAGTTAAGCGGTCTTGTGATTTTTACAATTTGATTGACAGTCCGGTGCGGAAAAGCCCCTCAACCTGAACGAGGCTAGCTGACTGTCTGCCGTTATGTTTTAAAATATATTATCAGATGTTTACGGAGTTTAATTTCCATCCGTGACTGTACTGTGTCATGTAATCACGTTATATGTATGACATTAAAAATACAATTAGGCTATGTTCAGTTATCTTCAATTTATGTTTCTCGGCAAAACGAATATGCTTAGCTAGCATATCAGCTTGCCAGTGAGCTAGGTAGGCTATCCGTGGTTAGCTCACGCGTTAGCAATATGAACCACAGGGGAAGAACATTGACTACACTGATGGTGAATCAATCGGAGATGTGTAGGCTACTGGTGATTTGACTAGGCAAATTTTCGTATAACTGTCTGGTAGATCTGCTGTTAAGCGAGCAAGTTGTCGTAGGTTTTCGCCAGTCAGTTAATGAGCATGCTACTACTAGCTACTCCATCGCCGTTTGTGGTGTTCACTTGCTGGGTGACGCTAGCTGACCGATCGTTCGCAAATCACTTTCTACCGAATAAAAATTAACTCAGCGGTGATTAACAAATCTACCAAGTATTTTAATAACTGATCTGCAGGCGTGTAAATATGACAACGCACTTTGTACGGCAAGTTTTCCACCTGGTGCTGGAAGACAAAAATAATGTAGCCTACGTTGAATTTCTAATTATTATTAGGCTATTATTTTTTTTCTTGTAAATCATCAAAACCAATGGAGAAAAGCCAATATACGCAAGGAGCCCCCAGAACCGATTCTGAGAACCACTGTCTTAAATGCCTAGCTTGTCGGTCTCTTAAATGCTAAAAACTACACACTTAAAATGACAAACAAGTATTTGCACGATCGCGGATCGGGACAAGTTAACCGCTAACAAGCTAACACAATTATTTACTTGTACACAGGCAAGATCGCCACAATATGTATATATATGAGGGGCCAAACAGGAAATATTTCATGAACTTTTTATGTATATATATGATATATATACATAATTTTTGATATATATACATTGAAACAGATATATATATACATAATTTCTTGATATATATACATTGTTTTTGATATTTATACATTGAAAACGATAAATATACATCATATTTGATATTTATACATCAAAACCGATATATATATATATACATACATCATTTCTGATATATTTACATTGAAAACAATATATATATATATCATTTCTGATATATATACATTGAAACCGATATATATATATATCATTCGGAACAGGCATATATTTGGGCATCCCATTGGGTCTTTATTAAGACATAATCAGTGCAATCCAAATTATTTTGTAATTGGATTGAGACTGAAAATTATATTATATTCTGTAAGAATTTTGATGTGAATATAAGTGAGACAGTGAAATGTCGCTAGCTCTCCGATTTTAATACAGGCACATATTTGGTCCGCTTCTTATGGGTCTTCCTGGGGTTTGCCTGGGTTTGTTAATGTGAGCTGTGCTGTTTCTGAACGAACTTCGCTTTTAATTTCAGCTACTGTATGCTTTGAGGTGAACGTGCTTCGCCCTTATTTTTTAATGGTACGCAATGGCTGACAGAGCCAGAGAACTTGTCCAAACACTTTTAGACAGTGACACATTTATTGAAACACTTGCAAACGCATGTGGTAGTACAAATGCTCCACCACAGCCATGCCCAAACACGCCACCAAACCACTGAGGATGACGCTGAAGTTGGCTTCCGATTCGAAATTTCCGGTCCACGTTAAATCGGTTGCGTTATATGATTGGACGGTTTCGTGGTCTTTCTTACATATTTGCAAATGTTATAATTTGCTTCTAAAAGAGAGGTACGGATCAAGAGAGAAATTGAACAAAGATGGTAATGAGAATTAAAAAAAAAACTATTTTTAATTATGTTACGTTCACTTCACATGTATTTTAAGACTGTACTATGGACAGATCAGTGTCACCCACTTTGTTTTCTCCTCAAAATCTAATAGTCTCACCATTGCATCAGGTGTGTATGAGAGAACAGGAAATAATGCATCTGAAATGTGGACGAAAAATCACTGCACCATATTCAAATAAAACTCCAAACTGTCTATATAAACAAATATATGAATAAAATCCTATTGAAAAATCGACATATTAGATGGCCATTGGTCATCAAAATTTAAAAGTCTGAAAATTTGACATTTAATTATGACAGAAGGGCTCCTGAAGTGGTCTAAATCCTACCCCATTTCTCTGAAATTTTACTATTGCATTTTTTGTGTGCATTTATATTTCTGAAATCCAAATAAAATGCACCCACACATTAGATAGTTCTGCTTGCTGCATTTTCACCGAGTTTAACATTAGCTACCTTGCTAATGACACTACAGGCCGAATGTTACAGGAGCCTCCGAAATTATCCAGCAAAATCTGGGTTGCGATTCGGTCCGGTAGTATCATTATACCGGTCGTATAGAAGCAGGCATAAATTAATTATTTCTTTGTGGTATATCAATTTTCTTCAAAACGGTTCACATTCACCACTGCACCTGTACTGTAACTTTTTAACTAGGCTACTGTAGCTACTCTGGAACGCCACATATCTAAATGAATGTTAAACAGCACTATAGATCATCTAATGACATACAAACGACTAGGTTGGTAATGTACAATAGCCCATTAAAAACACTTCCATTTATATATATACAATATATCCAATATATACATACACTTTCATTTATGGTAAAGGAAATATCATCGAATCCTTGCCTGTGTGTTTCTTTCAGAATGTAGGCAATGTGTGTTTGCATGCATTTATGTTTATGCATATCTGCCATAACCTACATTTATATATGAATTACTATTATCCCTTACTCATAACAAACACAGGACCAAAATAAATGATATCTGATGAAAAACACGTTTTCATTGTACAGATTTCCAAACTCATCACTGGGCTAGGAATTTGCCTGCTGGCTATGTAGGCTAGTTAGGTTGTCTGCCAGCTAGCTAGGTAGCAAGCTAGGTAGGTGCTACAACCGTAACCTGCATAAAGTTTAACCATTCTGGCCAGCTAAAAATCACCTCACAATAAAATCTACGAGTTACCGCCTTGACACTTTTGCTCTCCTCAAAATCTCAACAGCTGCAGGAGGCAATGCGCAATGAATATCCCCAATGCATGACACCAGTGCCCTTGCTAGCACATGGAATGTTGTCTTTGGAATAAGATATTGTGGCGACCCTGGGGTAGCTAGCTAGGCAGTTAGCTACGATTGCCGTCGCCATGTAAATATTTGCTTGTGTATAGCTGTGTGCAGCTAGGTGTAGTTAGTGTGCTTTTGTGTGTTAAAATTGTAGATATCCGTGTAACGTGTGCTTGTACAGTTTTTTTGTGTGTCGCGTCTCTTGTAATTGTTGAGTTTCCCCTGTGTTCCTTGCCCCTCGTCTTGTGTGTGTGTCACAGCTTGGAGCTGGGTACAGGCAATAGTGGCTGCGATTGGCTAAAAAGTTAGCGCTAGGCAGCCAATCAGCGGCCGCACCGAAAGTATGCATAGCCCAGGTAATATAAGGGGAGACTCCGAGCAGGGTGGGTCAGTTTGTGGTGTTTATGTGCTGAAACCGTCTGAGAAGCAAACCAATAGTCCTTGTTAGGACTGGTAAAATAAACCGAAGCTCTGTGCGAGCAATTCGTAAAACTTCAACTCCTGTCTCTGCCTCCATTTTGTCAAACTTGCCACATTGGTGTCAGAAGCGGGATGGAGCAAGCTCTGTTGAGAGAGATTAGGGAGCTGGAGGAGACCATCGGAGAGCTGAGCTGGTGAAAGGCGGAGACTGCAGCGAGGGGGGCGATGAGCCCGGTGTGGCAGGGACCCGCAGCAAGGCGAGAGCGAGCACGGCACGCCCGTGCACGCCCCCGCAACGTTGAAAATGCTGCCGAAGCTTCTGAGGTTCAACGGGGCAGCACAGCTGCAGCTGTACTTGGCCCAGGTCCAGCTCGCTGGCCAACATAATGGCTGGAGCTCGAGCGAGACGGCGACTCACCTGGCGCTCGCCTTGGAAGAGCCAGCCCTGCAGACCCTGCTCGACCTCAGACCCGACGAACAACACGACCTACAGTCATTGACGGTGGCGCTGGGGCGTCGCTGGAGTGGCGCTACAGGCAACGATGCTCCACTGACGTGAGCCGGGAAAAGCTTGCGAGCCGCCGCTGTCATTGTATGTGGGAGAAAGCTGCGGGACGGTAGCTGCAGACGTGCGGCTCCACGCAGGAAGAGGTCCGTTGGACATGGCCACCCCCTCGCAGGCAACGACCAATGGGACAGAAGGGCCGCTGCTACCGCTGCGACGAACCAGGCCACGAGGCCCGCGACTGTCCCAACACACGCAGAACTCAGGACATCTGCACCCTGTAGTCACTCACCTGCATGTATTTATGCAGGTTACACAAGCCAAAGACACATCTACCAGGCTAGATAGCGACGCTATAGAGTCACACCATCTATGCAAAACTGTTAGCACAGAGGAAAGGTTAAAACATTATTGGAGTCAGATTATTGAGATTACATTAAATGAATCCCATTCCAGTAGCACCAGGTAAAACTAGACTACACGTTCCTTCACCACTCAGGTACTTCTGCTGTTTGGGTTTGCGGAGGAGTTTCTTGCAGTTGGTGATCTCGACGCACCATTTGGTGCATCTAAGGGGTTTCTTACATTAGGACGCGTTATAAAACCATTTCTTAACAATATCATCAATGATTTCAGTGAGAAAGATAGATTACAAATGGACAACATTCACCTTAACATCAGTCCACTTTGGAAGTCTTTCTTGAATTCTTTTTTATCTCATTGTATATTAATTATTATTTTTAGAGTAAAAGAATCTTGATGTCAGCTAAGAGGTTACCTTGCTTGTGAACATTCTGGAGAAATTGGAAAGACTTAATGGGAGTCAATGGGTGTGTGGATGGCAAATGAATACAATTAAAATCTATCATATCTAGAATTGTGGTTTCAAAAAAAGAATGTGGCACTAAGAGCAGTTTCCTTTATTTGCTTGTGATCAAAATGAGCAAAATGTTTCTAAAAATACATGCTTAAAAATGGGCGTGCATTTTTTTCCAAGTTGAACAATTAAAACTAGCCATGGATTTTATCAAATAAAATAATTCAAAAATGTATGCATAGCAGTCAGAGCTGTACAAAATCAGCCTTATTTTGACAGGATGGAATGTGGATAGATCATACCTTTCAAAATAGACTGTTATAAATGATCAGCCACAGAAATTCAAGATTGCCAACAGTCAAAATAAATATTTCAATCTATCTGATTCAAAAAACAATACCAAAGACCCAGAATTTCCCAAATTAAAAAGCACAAAAATTATTTTATAATGGTAATTAAATCTTTTTTATGAGAAAACAAGAACAGAACCTGGCAAAGAAAATTATTTCTACAGAAGACAGTAGTCCTATATTAATGAGAAACTAAATTTTAACAAGCAATGTTATTCTGCGTGTTAACAAATTTACATACAAGATATGCATACATTGTGAAGGGTAACAATGGTGATATAAATACAGCAGGCCACAATTTCTGTAAATAGCACTTAGAAGGGACTCCCTGTCTGTCTCAGGGCCTCTTGTGCACCTTTCAGGGTCTCTCTCTTGACACACCGCCAGTATCCAGTGATACCATGCTGATGTTGCACCTGTAGAAAAACATCACTCACTATAAACAAATTTTCCATTCTCATTTTCACAGTATTGTAGCTTTTACACACTCACAATTAAATTTTCACACCCTTCATAATGATGAGCAAAGAAGGTGCAAAAAACCAATGCAGGTAATGACCTATATTTTATTATATAGAAGTCATATTTCATACAATTGTCCAGAGAAAATGCTTTTTTACAACATATAAACAACATATAAATGACTACAGTATACACCATATGGCCAAAAGTAGGTAGACACCCTGTCTAATTAGTGGGTTTGGTTCCTTTAGCCACACCCATTGCTAACAGGTGCAAAAAATCAAGCATACAGCCAAGCTCCATGAACTAATATTAGCAGTAGAATGGGTAGTGTTGAAGAGCTCGGTGACTTTCAACATGGCACTCTCATAGGATGCCACCTTTCCAAAATTCAACTAGAAGTCCTGCCAGGTCACGTAGTAGAGGCAGAATCTCTGGGGATTTTCAAGACCAGGCTTGATAAGGTGTTAGTTTACTATCTAGTCTGTAGGTAATCAGAGCACTAGGTACAATTTAGTTTAAATGGCTTGTTCTCGTCATCATGTTATGTTAACTATAAGTGCTGTTATTGTGAAGTGGAAACATCTAGGAGCAACAATAGCTCAGCCACGAAGCGGTAGGCCACACAAGCCCACACAATGTGACTGCCCAGTGCTGAAGCACATAGCATGTAAAATAGTCTGTTCTCGGTTGCAACACTTGCTACCGAGTTCCATATTGCCTCTGGAAGCAACATCAATGCAAAAAGTGTTTGTCGGGAGCTTCATGAAATGGATTTCCACAGCTGAGCAGCCGCACACAAGCCTGAGGTCACCATGCACAATTCCAAGCCTCGCCTGGACTGGACTCTGGAGCAGTGGAAAATCGTTCTCTCGAGTGATGAATCATACTTCACTATCTGGCAGTCTGATGGATGAATCTGGGTTTAACGAATGCCAGGAGAATGCTACATGCCCGAATGCATAGTGCCAACTGTAAAGTTTGGTGGAGGAGGAATAATAGTCTTAATGCTACAGCATACAATGCCATTTTAGAGAAGTGCATGCTTTCAGCTTTGTGGCAACAGTTTGGGGAAGGCCTTTTCCTGTTTCAGTATGACAATGTCCCCGTGCACAAAGCAAAGTCTATAAAGAAATGTTTTGCCGAGTTTGGTATGGAAGAACTTAACTGGCCTGCACAAAGCCCTGACCTCAACCCCGTTGAACACCTTTGGGATGAATTGGAACACCGACTGCGAGCCAGGCCTTAAAGAGGAATTGCACAACTGCTTCTCATGACTGATATTGTCCTTCTAATGAATGTCGCCCTTCATTTTTCGATTAGTTATTTCATTATGTTAATATTTAATGCTGTTTTGTTGTTTTCCTTTATAAATGCAGGAAGCAGACCCAGGCAGTTTAGTGTCGAACTCGAGGATGCATATCATTACGCGACTTCTGATGTGGGTGTACCTGCAGACAATAACATTAGGTTGGTCGTAGAAATAGTGTTGTATAACTACTAGCTAGCGAAACCGAAAATGTCTGAGGACGAATGAGATTTTGTTTCTGATCATGGGATTGTTGTGCCCTATCGATTTGAGCCGGAATACACAGAAGAAGAGCTGGCTAATTTGCAGGCTGATGCAAGAGCGAGAGCGAGTCAGGAACGGGCCGAGATTGAGGAACCACAGGCTATTCCCAGGACAAACGGCAACTGGTGGTAGACATCCTATATATCACAGACAGACGCAATAACGTTAGCCAGCCCGCACAGTACCTACCTCGAGCGGTTCGACCAACGATGGGAAAACGGTGGGTACAGCTCCAGGCTTCAGACGGTCGCCTTGGTAATTGGTGCCTTCAAAGCGGTCACTGCATACCCTTAGCCCTCGTTTGCAAACTTCTTCGGCTGTTATGTTGGGGTGTCTGATTACATCCAGCCATGGCTGGCACAAAGTTGCATCGCGTGGTAAACTATGAAAACGTGCTTTCAAGGCAAGTTTAACGGGGGCATTATAACAACCGAGAACAATGCACCTCATTATTACACCGATATCGCATCAAACAAAAGCTAGCAGACGTTAGTTTGTTCGATTTCATCGCTAAGTTAACGGAATGTTTTGCTTAGCTTCTTCTCGATTTTGCCGCGAAACGAAATCAAAGAAGAAAAAACCGGAAACCGTACTACTATGTGGACTTGCGCTAAAAAAAAAAAAAGGACCTTGGTTTGTAATGTTAGACATTTAAAATGAAATAACTAATCGAAAAATGAAGGGCAACACATTCATTAGAAGCACAATATCAGTCATGAGAAGCAGAAGTATAATACTCATACTTATAAAGTGCAATTCCCCTTTAACACCCAAGATCAGTGCCTGACCTCACTAATGCTCTTGTGGCTGAATGGAAGTGAATCCCTGCAGTCATGTTCCAAAATCTAGTGGCCTTCCACTAGAAGAGAAGAATGGAGGCTGTTATAGCAGCAAAGGGGGGAAGAACTCCATATTAATGCCCATGGTCTTGGAATGAGATGTTCAGATGTCCACATATTTTGGTCATGTAGTGTATTTTTTCCCCAGAAATGTGTGTCACATTTATCCATACCCCTGTTGTCACTACTTTGTAAATCCTCCATTGCATGGATAACAGTACTATGAAGTTCATGGTACTATTGACATTAACAAGACCCCCAGGACCAGTAGTTGCAACACCCCCAGAGGATAAAAGACATAATCCTATTTCAAATTTATTAATTATATTATTATTCATAATTAACTGTTAGTATGATGACCTTTATTCTATATTCTTCTTCTGACATCAAATACACTGCTGGTGTAAATGGCAAAAAACCTCTCATCTGACTATAAGCCTGGTTTTAACTGAAATTCAGAATTGGAGCTCTTTTTAAGGTCAATGAAATTATGAATTTCAGCAAGTACCATGGTATAACTGATTTATGTAGTACTGGGCTCATGTCTTGTTTGGTTGACAGGTCAGCTTGTAACTCTGAAGCTCATACAGATTCAACACTGTAAAAACAGAACGGTAAATGTTGATTTTAGGGTGTATTTTTACCTTCAGCCCACGGAGAATTCTGTCATTCATCACTCCAATAAACTCTTTGTGACTAAGGCAGTTATCACCATCGAGGTCAAATATCTTGAAAACAGTATCTAGAACATTTTCTGAAAGCTCATGGCCCGTTGCAATTTTTACAGCTCTTTTGAATTCCGCTGTAAGTAAAAGAAAAAGAGAGAGAGAGAGATACAACTGCATGGAAGTATAATGTCTTGTTAATTCTCTGTACAGTAAGATGATATTCAGAGACGAGTTACCCATTCCAATTGGACGGTTGGCTTCACTGATCATTTTCACACTAAAGGCGAAGTCCTCCAGGTTGTTTGTGAAAAGGCAAAAAGATTTGAACTCTTCAAAAGAAATGCTCTGCAAAGGAGAAAAAAGACAAGACGGTGGAAATAACTGTATACACCTTATATATTGTTGTAAACAGTGTCCTTCAAAAGCATGGGAACGGTAGAGTGAAATTTGTTATTTTTGCTGTATATTTAAGGCATTTGGTTTTGAGATCAAAATATTAATGTGAAACAAATGTAAAGACAACCAGCTTTTATTTATTTAGCCATTTCAGAGAAACAGGTGTTTTTGTGTTAGTACCCAAATTTTTAGTGGTGCAAAAGTTAATGGATGACTGTCAGGTGTTTCCTTTTGCATGGATTATTCACACAAAAGCTGTGAGTATCTAGCCTTGATTTTTATCTCCACCAGGCGAGGTGGAATTGTTTCTGTCCAGATTGTTCCTGTCCAGATTTGAAACGAAAGTGCCAGATTATAACGTCAACGTTAGCTCTGTGTAACACATCGTGGCTGATATGAATGAAATTAGCTAACATGTCACCACCTTTAGCGTTACTTCATTGAATCAGCGTTTTTGGGATTCTCAGTGGCACGTGGTAAAAACTTGTAATATTGTATTTGTCTGGTTGCATTGATTGTGTAGCCTCTATTGTTGCATCAGCAAGCTAACACGCCTGGCGGAGATCTACTGAGTGCACTCTTCTAGTAGCCTTTTTTTCCATCTGTGTAGTTCAAATTAAGAGTTATAAGGCAAAAACGATGACAATCATCAAGATAAGAGAACTGAAACATAACTAATCCATGCTGAGATGACAGGAGAATTCATTTAGAAGGACAGCACAGAAACTGGGCATTGGGATGGCAGGTATTATTGAAATTCTGATTAAAATGTTTCAACAGCAGGGCAGGCAAGAGGGGAAAGGGCAGTCTGTGAAGTGGTGGTGGGGGGCAGAGGAGGACGGGCTCCTGCTGTCCTCCTTAGGGCGGGATCTCATATCAATTTAATGTACTTCATTTTTTTTCATGCTAATCTGTTATTGGCCAAAACAAGTGATGCTCCAAGGGAGGACGTCCTCCCTAACCAATCAACAACCAGAATACAATATTGATATCGCATTGGTCCAATAATAATTTCCAAATTTCATCTTCAATTCTCTACCACTGTATTGTATTATAACGTGCAAACTGCAAACTACTTTTAAAACACATCACTAAAAAATTACATTTTATTTAAGCCTTTTCAACCAGAGGAGGTTGTCCAAATTTCCTTTTTTCAGATTTACGTTTTTTATCGAGCAGTAGCTAGCTACTTGCGTTAGCCAACGCAACAGTTAGCTTGTTGTAGCAGCCCTGAAGGACTGAGCTAACGGTGAGAATGGATTTTGAGGAGAGTGGTGCTGCTATTGCTAACGAGGCAATTAACATGTGAGTGAGGGGGTCACAGAGAGGCATGGACGCAGACACAGAGAGTGGGATGGGGAAGAACATCTTGTGGATTATTTGTTGTCACAGCCATCCCACAGTTTGGATTACGCAGCAGGTGAGGATCAAGACTGCTGGACGACCAGCTCCACAGATAACCATGATCAAAAATGCTAATTCTAGTGACACATTATGCACACACAAGGTTCATTCCCATTCAGAGCCCGCAGTGATTAGATGTGTCTTTCCCTCTCCTTCACATGGCCCCTTTTTTATATTCATCCTTTGTGTTGTAATATGATATGTAAGGAATAAACCACGACGGGCTGTCCCGTTATTGGAAAATAATGTAGGGTTGCTTAACCAGCCCCGAAGTAGGCTACATTATTTTCCAATAACGGGACAGCCCGGAGGGGTTTATTCCACTTATACAACGGGTTACCAACAATGACTATATATGGTTAGTTACTTTTATATTTATTGATTTTTTTATCGATTTAATCAGCTGAAAGTGATATATTCTTCCGCGGGCGTTTGGGCATATTATTTTATGTTGGCAAGCAAAAATCTGGTTGGTAGTTCCATTTGCACCGTTGTTAAGCAAAAACCTCTGCTCTGGTCGTTAACTCTATGAAAACAATGATTCTATCAAGAAAAAATAGTTCCTTCTCATTTTATACCATACGTTTAGCACCAATTTTGGTCATTTTTGTCATTACATTATTTATTAAAACTGCATGAAACCATAAGTCAATCAAATTCATCTCCCTAGCACTGTCTTACTTTTTAAATGTTGTGATCACGCAATGTAGACATAACGTTTTTCTAAGACCCTCTGAAACGGGTTTTGAATGCCAGCTAGCTTTATGACAGGTTCGCCGTCACTTGTCACCTAACCAATATTAAAATTATTGGTTTTAGGTCAGAATGGTCTCACGTCATGCTTGTTATCCCAGCTAGCTAGCTAGCTAACTATTGAATTGTATTCAAAACAGCGGTTACTATAAACGCAATCGTTCACAAACATATGGATGAAAGTGCGTCCCGTAGCCATGAGTTAAATGCGTAATGCCTATTCTACCGTCCAAATAAGGGACGATTCCGATTTGCGCGATGGCTGGCATCCGTAAATAAAGCTAGCAGTAGTAACTAGAAATATGATTCAACGTTGCCATCAATTGTGAAGTTGGACATTGAAAAGGGAAGGGGATGTAACAAAAATTCAAAAGCGAAAGAATAATGTTGCTGTTTAAACTGCTTTAGAATGCTGGATTTTGTAGCGTATAGATTTTAGATTATTGCTACATTTGAACATAATAACATAACATAACTTGAACATAAGAAAGTAGAGATAAGTAGCCAACTAGTGTAAAATAGCATGATGCCGTGGGTTGGTTTTCTTCCTGTCCTCCCCAATTTTTTGAGTCACCAGCTGCCACTGGCATTGCTGGTATCAGTTTCTCAGAACACTTTGCAAAAAGATATTATATCTCATAAAAAACAAATTTTCAACATACAAAAATGCCATGTTACTCACAAAGCACTCATTAACACTTGCAAAATTTAGGCCTGCCAGTACTGATATCAAAATTGTGTGTTTATTTCTGAGTTCACAAGTGGTTTCTTGGTGGTTTCCAGGCTGTACTTGATATCTGAAGAAAAACACTACTTAAAAGCAGTGATATCAAAATTAGGCCAAGTTACAATAAACAATATTCGCTAACTTAGCTAACACAAATGAAACATGCAGTCTTTCAAATCAATGCTGCTACCCAATGCCTCCTAAATTATTTAAAGTGACTTCGCCCTGTGTTTTTTCATCTTACCATGTGAAGAGAATGTGGTCATTCAAATGTGGCCAGCGTGTCTGAAACATGCTGAATGTGGTCATCATGTTTCATTTGTGTTAGCTAAGGTAGCCAATATTGTTAATTGTAGCTTGGCCTAATTTTAATATCACTACTTTTAATGGCAGGCCTACATTTTTCAAGGGTTAATGACTTGTAGTGCTTTGTATGTGTGAGTAACTTGGAATTTTTGTCCGTTGAAAACGTGTTTTTCTTCAGATATCAAGTACAGCAGTTTGGACAGCCTGGAAACCACCAAGAAACCACTTGTGAACTCAGAAATTAACACACTACAGCTCAGAATTATAACGGTACACAAGAAAGAAGAATTGAAAGACCAGATTAAAATAAACATATGACCCACAAGAGATCTGGAACCAAATTTTAATGACAGATGATACCAAAATAACTTTATGATGACTTTACCAAAATGATGGATAGCCAAACGTGTGGAGAGAGGAAGGAACAGCTAATGGTCTGTTAAATATGAAGGAGGCAGTGTCATCGCTTGGGCATGTCTGGCTGCTTCTGGAACATGCTCACTGGTTTTTATTGATGATTTAATGGAGGATGACAGCAGTAGGATGAATTCAGAATTGTACCGATTTTGTCTGGCTATGTACACTGAAATTTCTCCAACCTCATTAGCCAGTGCTTTATCCTGCAGCAAGGACATGACCCCAAACACATTGCCAAAGCAAGCTAATCATTCATCAATGGCAAAAACGGCAAAGTTTTGGACTGGCCAAGTTAGTCACCTGATTTAAATCCAGTTGAACATGCATTTCACTAGCAGAAGAGGAAATTTAAGACAAAACCCCCTGAAACAAAGATCAAGTGAAAGCAGCTGTAGTGAACGATGGGAAAGGTATTTCAAAAGAAGATACCAAAGATTGGTGATGTCAATGGGTCATAGATGGGATACAGTCATTGCATTTAAAGGTATACTACGTAGGATTTTGCGGCCCTTGTAGACTGTGTTTGTAAACCACACTCACACTGCCTTCATCCTCAACCCCACCCACACCTCCACCCTCGAGCGCGACAAGCAAATGTCAAGCGAAGAGGTGTGGTGGTCAGAGATATTGAAAATAGAATTTTTAGCAACAGGAATGGTATGGTAACAGTAATTTGGCAGTGTCATGATTATCTTTACACCTAGTGTACCCTTTAGCGCGTGGGAAAATTATACGGTAGCAACTCTGTAGTGCTGGTGCAGCTATTTTGTGTTTTTCCTCATTTGGTCTTTAGCTATTCTAGGCCCTGCTTCACAAAGCAGGATTACTGAGTCAGCTGTAAAAACTACACAACTACAGTGAGCACCATAGTTCATTGGACAGTGACACATTTTTTGTTATTTTGGTTCTGTACTCCAGCACTTTGAGTTTGAAAGGATACGATGACAATGAGGTTGAAGTGCAGACTGTCAGCTTTAATTTGAGGGTATTCTCATACATATCGGAGGAACCGTTTAGAAATGACAGCACCTTTTGTACATGGTCCCCCCATTTTAAGGTACTACAAGTATTTGTTGAATTGGCTTCACAGATGTGTTTCGTTAGGCAGGTGTATACATTTGTGTCATTAGTGAATGCAGAAGAGAGCTGTTGATGTCTAGTCTTGACTCTAGACTTTCAATTGCCTTTGGAAATTGCTGTTGGGGTGTGACAACATGAGGAAGACAGCAGTGTCGATGCAAATTAAGCTGGCCGTCATAAGGCTCAGAAATGAAAATCAATCAATCAGGAAAATTTCAAAAACCCTTGGCATGCCTAAGTCAACAGTTTGGTTCATCATAACAAGAAAAAAACAACTAGTGAACTCAATTAAGTCAAAAGACCCAGTAGACAGAGGAAGACCACTGTAGTGGATGACCGAAGAATACTCTCTCTGGTGAAGAAAACCCCCCTGACAACAGCCTAACAGATCAAAAACACTCTCCTGGATGCAGGTGTAAATGTGTCAAAGTCTACCATACGTAGAAGACTACACCAGCAGGACCGAGGGTACACTACAAGATGCAAACCACTGACATGCCTGAAGAACAGAAAGGCAAGATTACAGTTTTCTAAAAAGCACCGAAAAGAGCGCCCCAAGAGTCCTGGAACAAAGTCTTGTGGACAGATGAGACAAAGATTAACATGTACCAGAGTGATGGAAAGAGGAAAGTGTGGAGAAAAAAAGGAAATGCCCATGATCCAAAGCATACCACCTCATCCGTGAAACATGGTAGAGGGGGTGTTATGGCTTGGGCCTGTATGGCTGCCAGTGGAACCGGCTCACTTGTCTTCATCGATAATGTGACTGCAGACAGAAGTAGAACAATGAATTCTGGAGTCTACAGAAATATTTTATCTGCTCACATAAAACCAAATGCCTCCAAACTCATTGGACGGCACTTCATCATGCAACAAGACAATTACCCGAAACATACTGCTAGAGCAACAAAGTTTTGATGGCCAAAAAGTGGAAAATCCTTGACTGGCCGAGTCAATCACCGGATCTGAATCCAACTGAACATGCATTTTACATGCTGAAGAGGAGACTGAAGGCAAAAAGTCCCTGAAACAAGCAGGAACTGAAGATGGCTGCAGTACAGGCCTGGCAGAGCATCACCAGGGAAGATACCTGGCGTCTGGTGATGTCTATGCGTCACAGACTTCAAGCAGTCATTGCATGCAAAGGATATGCGACTGAATATTAAAAATGATTACTTTATTCTACATTATGTTAAACTGTCCAATATTTTTTGATGCCCGAAAATGGGGGGGGACTATGTACAAAAGGTTCTATAATTTCTAAACGGTTCATCCGATATGTATGAAAATACCCTCAAATTAAAGCTGACAGTCTGCACTTCAACCTCATTGTCATTGTATCCTTTCAAACTCAAAGTGCTAGAGTACAGAACCAAAATAACAAAAAATGTGTCACTGTCCAATGAATTATGGTGCTCACTGTATATAACTACTATAAAAACCCACAAAATCACATTCTAAGCATGCTGTGTCCAACCTGATAACAATGTATGATAATTTGAATGATTTCAAATAACAGGGCTTGAACCATCCAATTGCCGCTAGCAGCTATATTAATTCAGCTGCATTTTTCATAAGTGCACAACGCAACATTTGTGAACAGATGGCTGTTGCTGTGTCCCAAATTAAAAATCTTATTATGGTCTAATCTACAGTGAAACCAGCATTAAATGCATTCAGGTTATTAGCTAACATGTCAATTATAATTGGTGACAACAAAAACCAACATACACCCCAGCCTAGGAATGGATTTGACCACCCCTGGTGATGTCTTCGTGTAGACCTTGTGTATTGCTGCTTGCAGCTATATTTATTATATCTTCCAAAGTCTCGCTCATGTCCGGCAAGTGTGTCTGGTAACTTTTTGCAAAACTTGTGGTCGAAGGTTGCGTGCTCTACAGCAGGAGCAATTTTGGCACCGATTGGGCAGTTGGTGGTGCTATAGCGCTCAAGTGAAAATACAAACTGAAAGGGCATAACTCCCACCCTGTTTAGCCTAGAGACACGAAACCAAAGTCAACGAATGCCTCTCCTCACTTTGCCACTTTGAATGAAAAGGTGAATCAGGTAGATTTTCCGCCATTTTGAATACATTATCAGATATGTAGTGCTTAGATTATGTCTTTGAGAGGGAAACAGTGGATTTGATACAATATTATATTGTTTCGAAGAATGTGGCTTGCCCTCCCCTCCACAAGCATCAAAGCAAATGTGACTGGGGCAATTTGATATTCTCTGATACCCTAATCTAGGCAGATAATCTATGGGTCTCACCTCCAGAGTTTGTCTCAGAAGCAACAAACCAGAAGAGACAGGACACCATCAGGGGTCAGAGACTCTGCATGGCTAAATGCCTAACATTTCCCTTTACTTTAAAGCTGTGTTTCCACCCAAATTACCTGGAACTTTAAGTCCCAGGAACTACTTTTCAAGGAACTAAAATGTTCCTTCAGCCCACTGTTGTGTGTTTCCACTGCGGTCTAAAGACCGGCGAAGATTAGGCAAATTAGTCCGCTGACGTATGAAAAAGCGACGGCTGTTTTAAACGGGCACACTGTAATGCTGTTTTATTTAGTAGCCTAATGCAATTTCAGGATGCTGTTTCTAACAATGTTATGTTAAAGACAAAAAAAAAACATTTCTTTCCGTGATGGACTGATGCACCAGTGCACCAGCCTATCAATGCATTGTTCATATTTATTACTAGTGCTAACTTTCCACATATTTTTGTGGATTTCAAGCATTTGTTACTCTTGCTACAGTTGCGCGTCTTATTTCAGTCATTTCCCACTTTCGCGCATAAGCTCTATCGGTTCAATTAATAAATTAGTAAAAAAAAAAAAAAAACACTCCCTGATTTATGCCTCTTTCAATTTTCCACGATTTTAAACAACTTTGCTGTGAGTGCTCCAGCCATTTTCCGTGACGACTAGGCCTACTCCAGCCATAATTATGATGAAGTAAATCTACGTCCACAATACAAACAGCATAGCTAATATATAGCTTAGTGAAACCAGACTGTAATGGCAAACTGTCCTCATCTAATCTTTACTCTAATGAAGAACACAACAATGAAGAAAAACGCATAATGCAGTTGTACTAATGTTGATTTGAAAACTCAGTGTAATGATTTAGACTTCGTCGTTGGTCCAACTGTCCTATGATTTCTTCTGTAACTCCATGTTGATGTGTCGAAGCATAATGAACAAAAAACAAACGGTTTGCGGCTGCAGATTTTTAAAAATGGCGAGTGAAATAAAATGCTGTGAGTACTTGACCAATCAGGAATGTTCAGCGCTGCAAGCCCCACCCCCAAAGTTCCTGTACTTTTGGAAAGTACCACCCCCGAGCAGGCACTTTTTGGGGGGTAAAATAATGTCCCCGGAAATTAATTTAGACCCTGGTCCTTGCGGTGGAAACGCGGTATAGGTTTGAATCCAATCTTTAGGTAGGCCAGTCCTTGTCATAAATGAGTCTGACCCCCTTCCCTTCTCTCCTACACCTTAACTTGCCCTAATCAGGGCAAACATCCTCAAGTCGTGCTGGGTAAGCTATTTAACCTCTTAGCCCAAAGCCTCTAGTGGTCGGCACACCGGCGTGCCGAGATTACTAAACTCAGACATTCGGTGCTACTGCAACCAAAGTATGAGTTAAAAACAGAAACGCGTTGTTTTAGTTTCATTAGTAGACGATACACGACAACTATGCCGAATACGGAGTTTCGCAGCACCACCATTGTCGCTCTGGTCGTTCATTTAACACACACCCCCTCCCTGCAGTCTCATCTACAAAACACCCCCCACCCTTGACATAATGGACAATATTGTCTATCTTGGCATTCATAAAAATATTCTTTCACCACTAAAAAATCGTATTCTGTCAAAGCAACACGATAAACCCGACAATAGCCCTAAGATATGCCTATACAGCAGTGAAAACGCTGCTCCCTGAATAACGAAATAAACGAGAAAAAGTTTTTAAAAATGATACCATGTCATTCCACAGTCAATATCTGGGACTAAATATTGACTAAATATTGAATAAATATACAACCTTACCATTTGTTTTACACATAGAGATGTCCCTTTTGAGACTGACTGCTCCCTCCTTGCCCTTATCTGCCCCTGTTTGCTGCTCTCTTGTCTTGTGCTGTCTCTGTCTGAACTATCCGGAGCCTCTCTCTGCATTTCTCTCCGAAACCTAAAATCATGGATCTGATCAACTGGTCTCTCAACGCAATTGATAGTATTTTCTCGACGAGAAGAACGGGCCAGGGAGAGCCCTCTTGCCCTGACGGAACGTTTGCAGCCGGATACACGATGGACTCCTGGAAGGAGTGGAGGGTCGTGTGCCTGTCAATCCTTTCCATTGAGGATGTTGAAAACGTTAACTTGATTGGAATTATGATAACAGGCTTTCTGCTGTTTGGAGCTGGCAGCATCCTGATTTATCGCAAAGTTCAGAAGGCGTTGGCAGCACTAATTGGGAAGCTGCCTGCCATTGAGGGAACGGGCAGGGCTGTCAACACTCAGACTCAAGCGATTTGCAAGCTCAATCGCAAACTGGATGCGATTGGATCGCAAATTCGCATGACGGATACCAACTTGGAGAAGTTGTCGGTTCGGCTCACTGAAATGGGCCATCAAATTCGGATGATTGGAACAACGCTGAGAGAACCACAGGACTAAAGGTAGACGCAAAATGCAGAAGTCTGCCTGAACCCAAAACAATCCTTATCTTCATTGGCTCCCCCACATCGGCCTTGGAAGGCTGATATCTCTCCACTCTCCTGGATTGTTATGCAGACAGATGCTCGGCCCTACCCCCACCTCCCTGCTCCTATGAACTTTGTCTCTGGATCAGGACTCTTCGAGGTCGTCTCCACGGCAACGGCCGTGTCCTCGTCATCAGTATCAGACGGCAGAGACAATGTTGAGACTGTGGTGGCGATTAAGTCCATGGACTTACACACACACGAAGATACATAACACACACACCACCTCCTACTCAACGCCTTCTTGGCTCCCACCCCCCCTCCCTCCCCCGTTACAGTGCAGTCTGCTGAGGGTTGATGCGATGCGCCTGAGCGGCTGCGCGCTCCCCCCAGTGTCTGTGCTGCGACACTTCCCCTCCCCGACACCCTACCCCCTACCACATGTGCAAGTCTTCGAGTTTTGTTGTAATGTTTGTAATGTTTTTATGATGTTGCTATGTGCTGAGGTTTTTCTTCGTTTCAATGAAACGAGTGCCCTCTCGTTTCATTGAAAGGACTGTTTTTTTCCCTCCTCCTTCCTCCTGTTCTCTCATTTCTCATCTAATAAGATGGCGCCGCGGATGGCTGCCTCGGTGTGTTGACCAAAACAAATTCCTCGTATGTGTAAACCTACTTGGCAATAAAACCTGATTCTGATTCTGATTGGACATATATTGTCTTGGACAAATCCGTTTGGGAAATATACGCACATGTGTGATGCTTGGGTACCTTCCAAAATAACTGTGCGTAATACCACACCTGTTGTTTACGGTGTCGTCGCCCTTTTTAGTACAGTCTGGCTTGATTGACAATTCATTTATTCAGTAGGTGAGAGTATAAGCTTTCTAACGATGTATAACATGTCTAATTTTTCTTTTGGAATAGCGTTTTATAGGTCAGCGTAACCACAAATTTTCTTATCATCGCATTCAATTACGCATTCACGTGGTAGCAGTAAAAAGACGCTGCTAACGAAACCATGTCATCAATTTTTTGAAATTTCTTGGAAAACACTATTATTATTGAGGACTTCTGAGCATAGCTAAGCCATATTTTTGCTGATAGACCTAGCTGACATAGTTTTCTGGTGTAAAACAGGAGCGGATAGAATTATATCATTGATTTCCTGTCTCTGTCTCCATCTACTGAAAACAGATAAGATTTCATCATTGCTATGTAAGTATTACTGCTCAAAATACTTCGGTTATATATGTTTTTTTTTAAATTGAATGTCTTTAAATTGGTTAGTGGTATTATATAATGTGGATATTTCAAACTGTAATGTAAGCGTTAGTAGTGAAATTGTTTTTGTAAAGCATGCAACAGTGATGAGAGTTGGAGCATTGCCAAACGGTGGACGGTTGAAAACTGTTTTTATGTCGTCGTCCCATCCCCATACAAGAAAACATACGAGAGTACAAAATATAGAAATACATACAAGAGTTAATTACACATTTAGGTACTGTACTTCATTGTGTGACAATATTTTTGCATTATTTTTTTAACCTGATAACAATGTTCCATCTTAAAACTTAACATAAGCGGCTCATTTATATGCTTTATAATGGACAAAAAGCATTTGATTTAATTTTGGAGAGATTTTGGATATGTTTCTGGACCCCTAGATATTTTAGACCACTGTACTGACTGAAAGCTTGTAATTCCGACTTGAAAATAGTGCAACATGATTTTCTTGAGTCAAAACAGTTGATTTGTAGTGAAATACGTGAATATGTTGTGATTCACAGCAATGCATAATTTAGACATTTTGGATAGATTTGGAGACGCTGGGTACACTGCTTCATTTTTGCTTCATAGATCTTTAGTAGTTCTACATATTCACCCTTAGATTTTATGAACTTGTGGTCAAGAAGTTTTTGATCCAGCACATGTATAGTTTAACCTGCTGTATATATGCAATCTCTCAGTATTTCATTGCAAACTAAAAAAGTGTAAATTAATTTTAGATTTTCTGTCAAGACAATTGCATTTGTGGCACTTTATTTCTTCCAAAATTATGAATATAAACTAATCTGCGTTAGTATGGTAAATGGTACAAATGTCTTACTTCATTTAAGTCATTTTTCAAGTTTCTGTGATGTTCACATCTGGAGTTATAGAGGTTTAAATAGGGTACCCCCTAAATGGGAAAGGATTGGCAAGATTTGGCATGTGCGCTAAGGGGTTAATATGGCCACAGGAAAAAGTTGTGCTGTGTTGCGGCTTCAGAGCTGAGGAGAAGAAGAGTTTTTTTCTTTTTTATCTTGGTGGTGGTTCGTTCCTTGTGTGTTTTTAGCTGGTTTCCATTCATCCTGTGGCATTTAAACTGGAAGTGGGTAACACTTTGCCAAGGTCAGGCTTATCTGTCTCTCTCTTTTCTGGTATTTGCAAATCAATTGTTTAATGATTTGTATAGTGTATAATGTCTTCTATTTTGTAATTTAGAAGTAGTGAGCCTGAATTCAATAAAGAATGTATTTCAATTCATTAATCTAATTGACTGCTTCATATTGAATTCAATTATTTAATCTTAAAACCTGAAATAGAGCTTGTTTTGACTTGTTGGATGATTCCACCAGTTTTCTGTAGACTGACCTATCAATGAATTTGGCGATTGAATTGATAATTCTCATTTTAAACAGAATTATTAAATTAAATCTCATACAACATATTTTATATGTAGGTTAAGCCAGGGGTTCCAGCATGCAATATCGCTTGTGTTCAGTATTCAGAGTGCTGAACATTTTAAGGGTATTGACTGTTGGAACAGCTGGATTCAGAAAATAAACACATTTTTAATTAATCCTTTCTTGTCCCACATATTGGAGGTTCCAACCAAGATAGTCCTATAGCATAGCAATTTATGCTATTGAGTAAGTTGCGGTAAACCCTAAGACAAGTTCCTAACATTTTCTATAGAAGATACCAGATAAAAAGACAGATGTTTCGGTTACCCTCCTTGCCTCTGTTCCTCACCCATCCTGACCTGCAAGCATAACCAGGTCAAAGTGGGATCAACAACTGCAGGACATGGTCTCAAAATGGCATCAGTTGTTGGCACAGAGGCCAGAACTTGCTGGGAGGCTTCATACCATGGACACGCTTGATTAGGAGGCAATCCACAACCTATGGACTGTGCATTTAGACTGGTATCCCCAAATGATGATGGAACTGAGCGTTTGGTGATAGAAAGGATAAAATTGTATCTTGCAAAAAGACAATATTTCCTTTATCTGTGTCGCTCAAAACAAGCATGGTTTGAGGTAGATGTGAAGACTAGCTTGGGAAATACTTAACTGCAAGACACAAGCTACTGCTGAAGGAGTGAGCTCAGTGGCAGCACGGCTAACGCAAGAAAACAGTAGATGACTCTGTTTCCCCCACAACGCTGCACCACAGACTGTGGACTCCCCTTCCCCTCTTTTTGAATCCAGGGAACCTCTGGCAGCTACGCAAACAGAAGTGGTGGGCTCTGTGGACTTCGTAGCACCAGTCCACACAGAGAACGCTGCACCACTCACTGTGGACCCCCCTGACTCCCCTTTTGGAATCTAGGGAAAACTCTCGCAGCTACGCAGGCAGAAATGGTGGGCTCTGTGGACCTGTGTGCATCACCACCTACAGAGAATACTGGACACTACCTCTAACAATACCAGTCCTCCCACCACATCTGGAGAGCCACACAGCAGGGCTCAGTCAGAGGACAGGCTCCAAAGAAAGTCGCGGTCCTCTGTCAGGGCTCACCCTCAACCAGGACACTTAGTGGCCACGCCCAATTCTGCCAAACAAGCAGAATTTGGCTGCAGCCGAAGTCAACAGACTCCAAAAAAGTCTCGACATCTGGTGATATGGGTCAACAGGGACCTTTCAGCCCATCTGCCCAGAGAAGGTGCACATCCAATGTCCGGTATTGACCCCGGGCCAGAGATGAGACAGGCATATTTAATGGGGATCCACGTGTGGAAGAAACAAGATGGTAGGACACCTTCTGTCATCTTTTCCGTATCCTGTACTGTGCCTCCCTCCGCTGCCAAGGGACTGCCAGTAGCCAAACTGGTGTTCTTAGAGGTAAAACTGGAAGCCTCCCCGATATCCTGACCACAACTTTCAAATGTATAACCGTGTCTGGCTAAGTCCCTTTCCGCAAGCATAGGTGTTTATGCATACTGTACCAATGGACATGTCTGCCCCATGCCTGGGTTTAATTAGATTGACAATCCTATGGACTGTAAACACAGCCAAGAAAGTTCCCTTAAATGGACTGATTGCACTTTGCACATGCAGTGCTGTCATTAATTATTCCCTCTTTGTATGTTGTGGTGAGTGATAAGGCCTAAACCTACAAATACCACAGTCCTCTCCTGCCATCCCCCGAATGACACCAAAGATGAATCGAACAGGGAATATGGCAATACCCTACTCGGCAGCTAAAAGATCCCTGCAGCACTTTGTCCTGGGTTGTCTGGCTTCCTGTCACAGGAGACAGAGCCCCCGCACACTGTGCACAACATGGTAGGAACACTGTGGGCAATTAATTGCTTTTCATTTCACAAGAGCAACTACAACAATAATGGGAAAAAGCACTCTATGTTGCCTAAAATAGTCCAGGGAACCCCCACTCTCTTGCCAGTCCTGATACCCTGACAATAGAAAAGGAAAAGACTGATACTATGGTATCACAACAGCAGCAACACAGAGGAGTGTCTTGAAGACACTGTTGATGTCTCCACACCACACCTTATCATTGTGGGCTTTATATCTGTGTCCATATATCGGTAGGCTAGCAGGTCACAATGGGACTACTCAATTCTGACATGGACTAAATGTTTAAAAGATGGTGGATGTACTATTAATTTTTTGTTAACAGAATCTCTGGAATGTAAATGTGTAGTTTTCTTATAGCTATGCCATAATGGTTATACAATGTCATTTTTATGTGGTAATGGGAAAATAGGCTTTTAGCAGGTGCATTCACCTATTTTTCCAAGACAGGGAATGGGCCATGCACTATGCCATTGACTGTGCCCATGCACCATTGATACTGAAAAATAGAGCCCATAGTCTTAATGGTACCCTTCACCGGATAATCTCTATCTGCTGTGTGTTGCCACCAAGTTGTAAAGCTTTATTCAAGAGTAGTGCAAAGCAGGTGGGAATTGCTTTGGTGGGTCTTATTAAGAACACAAAGATTACGGAGCACCCCAGTCAAATGTAGAAAAAGTATTGATGCATTAAAAAAAAGTTTGTATGAAATGACTTGCACTTCTGCAAACTGAAAACATTTTATCCATCCTACAGACACGTCTCAGCTGCAGGGCATGAAGGAGATGATCTCTGAGCATGAGCTGAGACAACTCTGCCCCAACCTAAGCCATCTCTTACAGTTCCAGTATCCAGAGTGAACTGTGAAAGGGACTTATCTCCAGTGAACAGGGTAAAACCATGTGTAAATTATGTTCATTTTATAGAATCAACTTCTGCATGATTGTCAATTAGGGATGGTGATTTTCAATTATTTCACAGATCGAGGGATTGCAAACTGTGCTCGATTCCAAATCGATTCCAAGCAAGGGGAAGAATCTACTTTTAGAATGTACCCTGGCGGCACCACTGATTGTATAGAAAATAAATGAACGCATAACAACACACATCAGTACCCTTTCCATAATAATAAAGTCTTAATGCTTAGTGTATTGTGTCAATAAACAAAATCGGTGTCGAATATGACAAATAATTTTATTATCATTTCACAAATGTTGCATGCCAACAAAACCAATACACAATGCTTTGGCTGAATACGAAATTCTGATTGGCTGGGATACGTGTATTATTTCTCACCTGGTGTTAAGGCCAACCACACCACACCCCCAGACTGCCCCAAACTACGATTAGACAATAGTAAATGGTAAATGGACTGCATTTATATAGCGCTTTTGTCCAAAGCGCTTTACAATTGATGCCTCTCATTCGCCAGAGCAGTTAGAGGTTAGGGGTTAGGTGTCTTGCTCAAGGACACTTCGACATGCCCAGGGCGGGGTTTGAACCGGCAACCCTGCGACTGCCAGACAATCGGTCTTACCTCCTGAGCTATATCGCCCCTATAACAATAGTGTTGAGAAGTTCCATTCATTAAAATGAATCCATACATTCAAGTCAGTAAATCAAAATAAATCAAGTTTTTGAGTCATTCTTGCATACTTTACCATTAATAAAACACTCAATTGTCGAATATAGTATTCACGTTCTAGTCCTCCCACTCCAGCTCTAACTCGAATAAAAACTTACACCTTCTGAAAAAACATAGGTGCTCACAACAGTGCAGATTAACCGATCAGAGAAACTATATTTCTTTTCTCCCACCTAGATACTATTAGGTAAAGATGCCTCTAATAGAATGAACGCCTTTTAATCAGCAAAGTTACTAGCTCCAGTCAGCACAACAACATCTATCCCACACACAGCCAACTCTCACATGGTGTGAATTCACTTAGATCAATGACTAACTAAATAGAAGCTACTGCTAAGCTTCTATTTTTAGCAACTGTAACATTTATTCTGCAATATCAGTCTTAATCTTGCTGTGCTGCCTAAGACTCTGGGAAAGTATGCGGCGCCAACTGGTAGATACAGTATGAAACTTGAATGAAAGGCAATTGGTGGTGATGACTGATGAGGTCCTGGCTGTGTATGATTGCATAAAACGTTAGACAGCTGGTTTGAATAAATGTCAATTTGCAAATTATTCAGGATGTAAATTTATATAGGCTATGTAGCCTACATTTGTTGGTGTAACCAACTGAAGTTCCAGAGGTGTTTTGTATTTTAATTTTGTTTATTTATTTAAATTATTCTCTATTCATATTATTATCACTTTTGTTGACTGTAGTTTCTCGTTTTTTGATCTTTTGTGGACTTTTGCAATTTTCAGCCAATCCGTTTTTTCGCTAGCACTGGCATCACTCAGGCCAAACGCAGCTCATGCAGTACCTTCAGAAAGTATTCAGACCCCTTCACTTTTTCCAAATTTTATTACGTTACAGCCTTATTCTAAAATCGATTAAATTCAATTTTATTCTCATCAATCTACAAACAATACCCCATAATGACAAAGCAAAAACAGGTTTTTAGATTTCAAAAAACTGAAATATCACATTTACATAAGTATTCAAACCCTTTGTCATGACACTCAAAATTGAACTCGGGAACTGAACTTTTAAATTAAAAAAAAGCACCTTCCGCGAACTGGTACTAGGCAGTGACAGACTGGCAAGGTGGGCAAATGCTGCCTGACTATGGGCTGCTCAGAATGGAGTGGCGACAGTCCAGTCATACCCTAGCAACCATTAGTAGGCAATGGACCTCCATTAAGCTTTAATTGTAGGCCAACGATTTGTTTATTTTGATAGTGGTCAAATGGTGTGCTTAGGGAACTAGCAAGTTTTTTTTAAATTTTTTAAAATCTTTTTAACATTATATTTACTGGTTTTTTGCATCGAAAAAACATACAGTCATGCAAACATTGACATTTATAAACACCCCCCTCCCCCCACCCTTAACATGAAATATTCAGGGAAAAAGAGAAAGAAAAAAAAGAAAACTTTTTTTTATTAATAATATAATAATATATTTATTTATCAATTTCACTCATTAATTTCAGCCTGATCACTTTCCAGGAATTGCATAAAATTGTCCCATATTTCCCTGAATTTATTTAATTTCCCTCTGACCACAGAGGTTAATTTCTCCAAAGCAAGGCAGGACGCCATTTCCTGTAACCACATTGCAGGTGTAGGGCCGTCCATATTTTTCCACCTCAACGCAATCACTCTCATAGCCTGAATCAGGCACAAATTAATCAAGGCCGCTGCCTTGTGGCCTGGTGCGAAGTGATCAGGATAGATACCTAATATACAGAGCTTTGCCTCAAGAGGGATCTCTATAGCAGCTATTCATGAGATCAGGTTGACTATGTCTTTCCCGAACAACTGGATTTTTTGGCATTCCCACATACAGTGCAGCAGAGTACCAACATTATCATTGCATTTGGTACAGTTGTCAGGAATGTTAGGATTATACTGATGAAGTTTTACAGGTGTCACATAGGTTCTGAATAGCCATTTATATTGCATCAGTTTCAGTGCTGTGTTGATAGCCTGTGTTTGTGCTTTTAAACAAGCATTTTCCCACTCATTCTCTGTAATATCTACTTTTAGATAATCTCTCCAAGCATTGAGTCTTGAGTGTGAATTGTCCTTAGATTTGGACCGCATAAAATACTGACAATTGGCCTCGAATATCCATACCACTTAGAGTGGTTCTCTCTATAGCTGACATGGATGGCTCCTCTAAGGAGTGGGTCTGTGATATTATGAAGCTCCTTAACTGTAGGTATTTAAAGAAGTGGTTTCTAGGGATGGCATATCTACTAACCAGCTGATCAAAGGTCATTAGTTTTCCCTCCATATACAAGTCAGTTACTTTACTCAAACCTTTGCCAGCCTATTGTTTGAATCCAACATCAGCTCTACCAGGGGAAAAGTTATCATTTCCCCATATCAAGGAAAACTGGGAGAGTTTGGGTGCTTCATGCCAAACAGAAAGGGTATTTTTAACAAAATGGCTTTTTGTCTGTTTCTTGAGTTTTTTTAACACGAGCACAGTAAAGATATGACTGGAGAGGTAGACCTGATGTTGTAGTGCGTTCAAAAGCTAGCCATGCTGGAGGGTCTGAGGGGGAAAAGTAAAACATGGCTGTGCGCAGCTGCGCTGCCCAGTAATACCATTGTAGGTTAGGCACTTGAAGCCCCCCCCCCCCCATCATAAGGCAGATGCAATAGGGAGAGCCGTAGTCTTGGACGCCTGTTGTTCCATATGAAATCTGAGAACAACTTTCTAAGTTTGCAAAAAACTGTTTGTGAAAGATTGAAAATAGATAAAGACATTTGGGCAGAATTGACATTTTAATAATATTAATATGGCCTAACATGGAGATGGGCATTGGCATCATCTATTCAGAGATTCAGTTACGGACTGTACTATGGCTTCATAATTGAGGCAGACAATATTCTGAATTTCCAGGACAATTTTGACTCCTAAGTATATAAAACCCTCCTGAGTAGCTGAAAAGAGGGTGAGTATCTCTGGGTTTTGTGTGTCATTTTTATTCAAAAATAGTATGGTGGATTTGGAATTGTTAACCTTGTATCTGGAGAATTCCCCAAAAGATTTGATTAGACTAACAAGTGTTGGGATAGATGTTGTCAAATTGGACAGATAAATAATAATATCATCCGCAAAGAGCAAAATAATATGCTCCGATTCTTCTTTTTTCACACCCAAGATTCTTGGATGCTGCCGGATAGACAAAGCCAGTGGTTCAATAGCAAACAAAAATAACAGATGGGATAGGGGGCAGCCTTGTCGCGTGCCTCTGTGTAGACTAAAAGGTTGGGATATCAGGTTACTGTTAATATCTTGGCTGTCGGATCTGTATACAGGAGCTTCAACCATTTAAGATATTTTTCACCCATCCCAAATCTTGCCGAGACCTCCATCAGGTATTTCCATTCAATCCTGTCGAAGGCCTTTTCGGCATCCAACGACAGGATTGCGTTATCTTTAGCATCACGCCTTTCATATAGTATATTCAATACTCTGCGTATATTATGAACTGCTTGACGCCCTAGAACAAAAACATTCTGACTGTTAGAAATTAGGGATGGAATATATGTCTCTAGCCTCCTTGCTAAAGCCTTACAAAGAATTTTCGTTATTTCCATTAAGGATAGCGGGTGATAGGACCCTCTTTCTGTAGGTGGTTTGCCAGGCTTTGGGACGAAGGTGATTAGTGCAAACTGTTAGGATTCCTGGTTCATATGTCTCTTCAAACATTTCTAGTAGAGGGGGGAGCAATTTATCCGGAAACAATTTATACATTTCTATAGGAATCCCATCCGGTCCTGGGATCTTTCCACTTCTCATGCTCCGCACAGCTTCTGACATTTCCTCAACCGTTAATTGTTCATCCAGTACAATTTTATCTTGGTCCGTCATAGTTGGATCGTCTATCTGGTCTAGGAATTCAGACTGTAACTGTGTGTTATCTGGATATTCTGATCGATAAAGGGACTCATAGAATGTTCTAAAGGAGGAGTTTATTTCAACTGGATCTACTGTGTTGTTTCCATTTTCTAATTTGATTGAATTTATATAAATTTATAGCTCCGTCTGATTGCATTTTATTAAATTATCCATGCAAGAAGCTTGTCAGCTTTGTCACCTTGGTCATAATAAGATTGTTTCAACCAAAGGAGATTTAGGGCAATTTTACTAGTGGAGAGCTCATTATACCTAGCTCTCAACAAAATGAGCTCCTTATGTTTCTCTGGGCTATCATTTTGGTATAGGTCTAGCTCCAAAGCTTTAATTTGAACCTCAAGATTGATCAGCTCTTTATAGTGAGTCTTTGACTTAAAGCTTGTATAGCTTATCATCATACCCCTAATATAAGCTTTAAATGCTTCCCATCTTACGCCTGCACTAGTCTGATCTGTGTTCATACGAAAATAGTTGTCAATATTACCACCAAGAAATTCGACAAATTTTGGGTCTTGAAGCCATTTTGTTCGGAGGCGCCACCTAGCGGGGCACAGAACGAGCCTTAGTATATAAAGGGTTAATGAGATGGGAGCATGATCAGATAATACCACATAGTCATAACCACATTCATTCACATGGGATAATAAACTCATGGAGATTAGAAACTAATCAATACGTGACGATGGTTTATAACTACTTGAATAACATAAAAACTCCTTTTTGTTAGGATGAAGCTTCCTCCAGACTTCAATTAAATTGAGATAATTTATAGACTGAAGAAAAACCGTTCTAGCTTGCGGATGAGAAACGTCAATGCCTGAGGAGCGGTCATTCAAGAGGTCCAGCACACAGTTATAGTCACCGCCTATTATATATTGTCCAGGAATGGAGGATATAGTAAGAAATAAGTTCCTAAAAAATGTGTGACTGTCCTCATTAGGTCCATAAACATTGACCAGAGTAATTTGGGCTGCTAATAATGTTCCTTCCAAAATAATGTATCTGCCTGCCGGGTCTATTATTTCATGGCTAAGCCTGAATGGGATTGATTTGTGAATCAAAATAATAACCCCTCTGGCTTGGCAGTTAAATGGAGCTGCAAAAACTTGCCCATGCCATCTTTTTTAACTTTGATTATATCAGTCAAATGCGATTCCTAGAGGAAAATAATTTGGGATTTAAGTAGTCTAATTCTGCCTCGTACCCGTTTTAGCTTCACAAGCTTATTCAATCCTCTGACATTCCAGGAAGTGATCTTAATCTCTGATTTACCTGCCATTTAGTATAAGGTCAATTATATAGGAGAATACCATAAGAAAATCAGCACTACTGCTCTTTTTATCAAGGAGAAAAACAAAACAAACAACAAAAAAAAAACAAACAAAGGGACAATAATCCCATATAAACAAAAAACCCTGAAATCCTCCATGTACTTCCCCAAATGAAATACATGAATGTAACCCCCTAGGTAACTATAGACTTTGGTTATTCTACATGCCTGATCCTCACAGTGAGGAGCAGTGTAGCGTAAGAGCTTGAAGAGTACCATTCTTCTGTGGGCTCCACCGAAATATTAAATATTCAGACCGTTTGAACGATTCTCTGAGAACATGAAATGTATCTTATCTTACCGCTTAGGTATAACTTTAGGAAGACTATAGAAAAATAGGCTGTTGTGAAAGGAAAAAGAAAGACAGAACAACATAGAATACCCTAACTATAGTGAAAAATAAAAGGATCCAGATTAAAACAAACTAGGATCACATTACCATTATAATGAACCGAATTAGTTCTTGTTTGTACGTTAGAGTAACATAAATCATCTTTAAACACCCTTTCAGGAACTAATCATTTCAAATATACAAACAGCGTTGCCTCTCAGCTGTTGACATTAGTTGGCATAGTGTTTAGACTGTCAGTCATTGTGACATAGATTTACCTTGTTACAGCAAAGGCATAGCCACGATGCAGAAGCTTCTGTTTATCCTACTTATCGTTCGTCGCTGGTGTGGGCCTAGTCTTCCTGTATTCTTTGGACAAACATCTCTGCATCGGGGACCGTCTTGAATGAATGTCGCTGACCTTTGTGTGTGATTACCAAGATAGCCGGGTAGAACATTCCGTATCGGAGCCCCATGGATTGAAGCTGCCTTTTCACTGCGTCAAAGAGCTTCTGCTGTCGGTGAGTCTCCGCTGAATGGTCTGGGTAGAATCGAACGTTGTGGTTTTCAAACTGCGCTGCTCTCTGCCTCCGGGCTGCTCAAATAGCATTCTCCTTTTCTTTGTAGTTAAGGAACCTCATAATCACCGCTCTTGGTTTTGGATCCTGGCCTGTCGTCCTATCCGATGAGCTCTCTCAAAGACGGGTGGGGTGGGGAAGGTGTCGGTGCGGAGGGTTCTTGGTAGCCATCTTTCTAAAAATGCACACGTCTTGACCCTCAGCTTTTTCGGGGAGGCTGATGAGCCTTAAGTTGTTGCGACACCCCGTTTTCTACTTTCATTTCCAATGTGGCGCATTTCTCCTGTAGCTTTTTGATAGCGCTGCGCATGGAGTTTAAATTGTCCTCAGCCCTTCCAATTCTTTCTTCTGCTCCTGTAATCCTGTTAGCTTGGTTTTGTAAATCACCCCTGAGTCCACTTATTCCCGCCAGCACATCCTCAAATTTCTTTGAGAAGTCGCTTTGCATCAAGCGTATGGCGCTGAGGTCTTCAACACACGGCTCATCCTCTGCCGTTGTCTCTGTCATGGCGTCTCTGCTAGCAGTAGTTGAGCTAGCATTAGCTTGCGAAGTAGGCACTGGTATTTTCGATGTTGCTGGGTATTGCTGATCTGTTTTCTAAGATTTCCCCACCATGGTGTTGACTGGTAGTCTACTGTTAAGTATATGTGGAGTTTAAGCTATTTGTGGTCTTCTAAATAATCGATTCAATAAATTAGCCTTGCAGCCACACAAAGATGCCTCTCACCAGCACTACGCCATAACCGGAAGTCTCTAGCAAAAGTTATAAGTAATAAGAATTATAAGAATTCAGAGGAGGATGTGATTTTTCCAAAACAAGAATGCTTCAAGGTAACGTACCAGTGCCCAATCTTTGCACCTTTTCCATAACTTCTACTTCTTCTAAAAACACATAAAAATAATTTTTTTAAAGCCCCGGCGAAATCACCACATGGCCCCTTTTGAAATGTATTTTACTGACCACCAAAATTTCTGTATTTATGCTAGGATGTTGTTTTTGTTTTTTAAGGTTTTTAAATGATATCCCGCGGCATATTGCTTACATCCATATTGTTAATCTCGCCAATCCATGAGTCTGAATGTAATTAATAAAGACGGAAATGTGCTGTTTTACACCACCAGAAAGTTAGCTGACGACGTGACATTGCTCAGCATAATTAAAGTAATAATCTTGAAGATTTCCATTAAAATAAATGCCTTTTAACCTCTTAAGGCACAAGCCAAATTTTGCCAATCCTTGCCCATTTAGGGGGTACCCTATTTAAAGCTTTTTAACTCCAGACGTGAACACCACAGAGACTTGAAAAATGGCTTAAATGAAGCAAGACATTTGTACAATTTACAATACTAACACAGATTAGTTTATATTCATAATTTTGGAAGAAATAAAGTGCCACAAATGCAATTGTTTTGACAAAAAATCCTAAATAAATTTGCACTTTTTAAGTTCGCAATGAAATACTGCGAGATTGAATATATGCAGGAGGTTAAACTATACATGTGCTAGGTCAAAAACTTCTTGACCACAAGTTCATAAAATCTAAGGGTGGATATGTAGAACTACTATAGATGTATGAAGCAAAAACTAAGCAGTGTACCCAGCATCTCCAAATCTATCCAAAATGTCTAAATTATGCATTGCTGTAAATCATAACATATCCATGTATTTCACTACAAATCAACTGTTTTGACTCAAGAAAATCACTGTTGCATAATTTTCAAATGGGAATTACAAGCTTTCAGTCAGTACAGTGGTCTAAAATAGCTAGGTGTCCAGAAACATATCCAAAATCTCTCCAAAATTGAATAAAATGTTTTTTGCCCATTATAAAGCATATAAATGAGCCCCTTATGAGGGTTTAAGATGAAACATTGCTATCAGATTAAAAAAATAATGCAAAAACATTGTCACACAATGCGGTACAGTACCTAAATGTGTAATAATTAACTCGTGTGTATTTCTATACTCTGTACTCTCGTATGTTTTATTGTATGGGGATGAGACAACATGAAAACAATTTTCACCCGTCCACCACGTTTTGGCAATGTTCCAGCTCTGACGTCATCACTGTTGCATGCTTCACAAAAACACTTACACTTCCGTCTAACGCTTACATTACAGTGTGAAATATTTACATTATATAACACCACTAACCTATTTAAAAATACTCAATTTCAAAAATAACGTATATAACCGAAATATTTTGAACGACAATACTTACATAGCAATGGTGAAATCTCCTCTATGTTCAGTAGATAGAGACAGAGAGACAGTATCAATTATATTGTTCTATTCGCTTCTGTTTTGCTCCAGAAAACGATGTCAGCTAGGTCTATCAGCAAACATATGGCTTAGCTATGTTCAGAAGTCCTCAATAATAATAGTATTTTCCAAGAAATTACGAAATATCCTTGAACATGTTTCGTTAGGTGCATCGTATTTGTCTGCTAACAGAGTGTGATTGCGTAAGTGAATGCTATGCTAAGAATATTTTCTGTTACGCTGACCTATAAAACGCTATTCCGAAAGCAGAATTAGACATGTTATACATCGTTAGAAAGCTTTTACTCTCGCCTACCGAATAAATGAATTCTAAATCTAGTCAGACTGTACTAAAAAGGGCGACGACGCCGTAAACAACAGGTGTGGTGTTACGCACAGCTATTTTGGAAGATACCCAGGCGTCACAGATGCGCCTATATTTCCCAAACGGATTGTCCAAGACAATATATGACCACGCAGTCTCAAAAGGGACATCTCTACACGTAAAACCAACAGTAAGGTTTTATATTTATTCAATATTTAGTCCCAGATATTGACTGTAGAATGACATGGTATCATTTTTAAAAACTTTTTCTCGTTTATTTCGTTATTCAGTGAGCAGCGTTTTCACTGCTGTATAGGCATATCTTAGGGCTATTGTCGGGTTTATCTTGTTGCTATGACGGAATACGATTTTTTAGTGGTGAAAGAATATTTTTATGAATGCCAAGATAGACAATATTGTCCATTATGTCAAGGGTGGGGGGCGTTTTTTAGATGAGACTGCAGGGAGGGGGTGTGTGTTAAATGAACGACGGGAGCGACAATGGTGGGGCTGCGAAACTCCGTTTTCGGCATAGTTGTCATGTATCGTCTACTAATGAAACTGAAACAACGCGTTTCTGTTTTCATCTCACACTTTGGTTGCAGTAGCACCGAATGTTTGAGTTTAGTAATTTAGGCACGCGGGCGTGCCCACCACTAGGGGCTGTGCGCTAAGAGGTTAAGTCACTATCTATCACTGCATTGGGTAACACAATGGTGATTGAGCCTATTTTTATATTAATTTATACTATTATTATTATCATAATTCATGATTAAAAAACTTGGTGTCTGTGGCGACATTCCCGGGAAAAAATCACAAGCGGCGCACAGTTAGTGACGCATTTTTCATCAACCACCATCAGTGGTGGGTAGGCAGAACTAACACAACAGGCTCGCTCTTCAACTCACTTGGGGGAGTTATGGAACCCTAAAAAGTTTTTGTGTAACATGAAAGATCATATTATTTGTTGATGTAGATTTCGTATTACATTTAATGACGATGTAACTTTACTAAATTACATAGCTATTTGCACAGCTAACGCTAGCGACCAGAAGATCAAGAAAGACACCATTAGTTTAGACAACGTTGCACACAGTATCCATCTCTCATATCAGGTAACGTTGCGTCAGCTAGCTAGCTAATGTAATTAACACAATCTAATTTTGGTTAACAATTAGAAAAAAACGCTAGCTAATGCTACCGACCGGTACCGACCTCGCAAACCGTCTCTCGAATGCAATGCTACCTTGTTGCAACGTTGCAGTGTAGCTAACTTAAGGCCAGTTCAGATCAATAATTCGCAACGAGACTGGGTGCAACTTGCAAAATTCCAAGACGTCTGATTGTAAACGTTCTAAAACTGCACTTGGTGATTTGACAAGGATGGTCTTTTAAAACCTCAGGGCAGGCAACCGCTCTGCTACTAGCCAGTTCACACCGCTGCAATTTTCTCTGCAACATTCTAAAACCGTTTTGCCTCGTTGCGAATCATTGATCTGAACTGGCCTTAACTTTACCGTTATTTACATTGCCATCAAGTTCATCAATATATTATAATGATCGGAATAAAGCCGGGGTATGTGGAGCAGAGCCAGGTCTGATTTCTGAAGACGTCATGCAGGAGAAAACTAAATAAAAGAATACGGCAGTATGGATTAGCATTGTTATTATTTTATTACGCTTCCTCATATGTTCCTTCAGCCTTTATACCCTTTTTGATGAAATCTCCTTTGTTTTTGTTTTATTCTTCTTGTTCTGATTGCTAATTTAACACCCAGCTCAGCTTTATTCTCGAACAGTTTAGCTAGCAAAACCAGAAACACCAGGGGTAACATTTTGCAAGGCAGTTGTTCCAAAAATACCACACAACAATCATTCACGAAAAAGACTGCTTATTGTGCACGAGATACATAATTGCACGAGCCACAGTGAATCCCGCAAATTCTTCTCTGCAGTGTAAAGATGTTCATACCGGGCAAAAGGTGGATAAAGAACGTTTGCAGAAATTGATCATCACTAATTCTACCCCAGGTTTGCTACGGCATTTTAACCCGGCTCGGCAGTGTAAAGACATCTTGAGTTAGCCTAATGTTAGACAACGAATGAGTATGTACATAACGTTACTTTTATAACAACCTTTTTTTATTCAGTAAATAGTAAGTGTTATAGTTGGCGTGCCAACTGACTGACGTCACACAGGCGACACTGGTTGGATCCGGTTGGATCTATGGGAAGTGAGGTCCAAAAACACACCTGCAATTACCGCTTCTTGCCATTGGCACCGCCATAGAGAATGAAACTGAAATCCTCGAGATTGTCACTTTAAAGCAATACTACTTCTACATCATGGATGTGGGCTGGGCACCAGGTGAAACACAAAAACACTTTTCACCTTTGTGTGGCAGAGCATGGCCATTTTCTTGCACAAAATCCGATGACGTGGCTTAATTAGATTTTTTTTTCTTCACTGCTGCACTAATGTGATGCATCAAATGGAGATTCTAGGCTTTAGAACTAAAAATGTGATTTAGTGTTTATTATCCCTTTAAGTGATGTGGTGACTGAACTGCGATCGGTAGGTTTTATTATTTATTTATATTATTTCTCTGCCATGTCAGAATGATATAATGTAGTCTTGAAAGGCTTACTTAATATTACTTAATATTTACTTTGGTAGTTCAAATGCTTTCATGGTTGACAATGGCTTATTTACTTTTGTTGTACACAAAAAGCATGACCGGCATAGCAAGTTACAAAGGGGGCGGGGTTTAGTGAACAGTGAATTGGGGTTGGTGTTGGGTTTAAAAATATGGCCGGTCTGTCACAAATGGCAAATCCATTTTTTTTAAAATACCAGGCTTTCACCACTGATTATTGTGAAACTTGGCATTTACATGCAGTAGTTGCCCCTGAGGCAGCATAATTAATTTTGGAGGCCTTTACATAGCGAACAGCTCCCGATGTAAGAAGAAAATAAATAAAAATGGCGTATGTTGCTTGAGCCTCGTTAATTACTGATTTTTTCTAGAGATTTCTTGGCTCATGCCGCTACAAGCCAATGAAATTTAAGGGCATGGCACAATTTCACAAAAGGACCTATAACTCCTGAACGCAATATCACATTGTAATGAGACCTGGCACATGTGATCTCTACTTGATTTGGTGGAAGAATGCATAATTTTGGTCATTCTTGGCGCTATTATAGACAATTCTGAATAAACCAATAAAAATTGATATGGCGCGTCTTATCACAAAAAAGCTAATAACTCCCAAATGGTTTGATGAAAATGGATAATATTTGGCAGCTACACTGGTGCTCAGAACCTGAGCCCAACTGAATTGCATACTGGTGCTATAGAGCACAATTTTTTTTTTTAATTCATAAAAATCACTGTAGTCCTTTAGACATTTAAAACTTGCTGTAATGATGGTAAATGGACTGCATTTATATAGCGCTTTTATCCAAAGCACTTGATGGCTCTCATTCACCAGAGCAGTTAGGGGTTAGGTGTCTTGCTCAGGGACACTTCGACACGCCCAGGGCGGGGATCGAACCGGCAACCCTTCGACTGCCAGACAACCGGTCTTACCTCCTGAGCTTTGTTGCCCCTATGTGATCAATTTCCTCATTAGGAACACAAGTTAGGCTTGCCCATGCCTATACACAGGGACGTTCTGTGGCCCAAGTGGACCCATTTAAATACTTCTATCATGAGGCCCCCTCTTTCACGGCTACCGACAGAGTTGTGGTAGAGATTTGTCCTCCTACGCAAAGAAATCAGAGGGGGAGGGGGCTATGGATTGATCTGTCATTTAGGTAATTTGTTCAGCTACTGCTAAATAATTAAAATAATTATCTTAATAAAAACTGCATAAATAAATAAAGACACATGGTTCTCCCGTGTCTGAGCGACTCTTCCACCTTGGCAATCTTGCCTGTTTGTAATAATCGGGGCATTAAGCAACATACTAATTATAAGACTGACATAAAAAGATTTTTTTATTTAAAGTTACAATCTCGAAGATTTCTGTTTCGTTCTCTTTGGCGGTACCAATGGCGAAAAGCAGTAATTGCAGGTGTGTTTTTGGACCTCACTTCCCAGAGATCCAACCGGATCCAACCAGTTTCGCCTGTGTGACGTCAGTCAGTTGGCAGCTGGGCCACGCCAACTGTAACACTTACTATCAGGTTATGGTGCCTCTCTAAAACAAATAAACACCAGACAGACACACTTAGATACATTCTTTCATATTTTAATTCGAATAGTTTAACATTTTTGTCAATGTCAGGGCTCGAAACTGCGACCATTTTGGTCGCATATGCTCCCGAAATTAAATCTGTGCGACCTCGAAATATAATTGGGAGCATTTGTGCAAGTGCAAATAATTGTTCTAGTGCGACATTCTTTATTTTTCTTTCTTTTTTCAGTCGAACGTCTCTTCCTCTGTACATTCGCTAGTTAGTACACTCAGTATGTGCCTTGTGAGCTGACGGTGACCCTTCTAACCGTGAGCTTGACATTCTTACCTTTAATGCTGATTTTAAATTGGTTAATATTAGCCTTCAATCACTCCCTTTCGCTGCACTCCACTGTCACGTGACACAGAGAGCTAACGCGTTAACTAATGTTACCTGAAGACAAAAGTTTATGTTCAATTTATTAGCGTTATCGAAAGCTGAAAAGTTGAAGCAAACGATTACGGCATTTTTTTGAAACATTAACGTAGTGTTTTGTGTAGCAACCCGGTTGAAACAGCTAATTTCTCCGATGCAGTTTACTGGCGGTTGATTTAATTAGCGGTATTAATGTGACGAGAAGCGCTTTGTCATTTGAATGCATAACACGCAATTCCTTGAAGAGTCGACTCATTTTAGGCGTGACAGTTTAACTGTTACTTGTAAACCGTACTGTAATAAAAAATCTATTGCATATATTGTTGGTGCTCCTTACATTTTGGTGGGTGCTCCTAACTTATTGAAGTTTGGAGCACCAGTTAATTTCGAGCCCTGATATATTATTGAAGCTGCACTTCCCTGGCATATTGTTGGCACAGTAGGGCCTACGTTTACTAACTGCTACATTCATTAGCAGAAGCGTGCCTGTTGGGCATGCCTGTAAACAGACTGAGCCAGACCGAATTAACTTCTCACACCACCAAAATACCGCGAAGGTTACGAGCCAATTTACGTTTTATTACTATACATACTGTTTTTATGATTGGATTAATTAGCAGTTGTATTTGATGCAACTTTAGCCATATTTCCATTACTTTTCCAAAACTGTACTGCTGCAGCAGACCTGGGGTAGAATTAGTGATGATCAATTTCCACAGACGTTCTTTATCCACCTTTTGCCCGGTATGAACATCTTTACACTGCAGTCTTTCTCGTGAATGATTGTTGTGTGATATTTCTGAAACAACTGCCTTGCAAAATGTTACCGCTGGTGTTTCTGGTTTTGCTAGCAAACTGTTCGAGAATAAAGCAGACCTGGGTGTTAAATTAACAATCAGAACAAGAATAATAAAACAAAAACAAAGGAGATTTCATCAAAAAAGGGCAAGGCTGAAGGACCATATGAGGAAGCGTAATAAAATAATAACGCTAATCCATACTGCTGTATTCTTTCATTTAGTTTTCTCCGGTTTGACATCTTTACACTGAAATCAGACCCGGCTCTGCTCCACCTATACCCCTGGTAAGTGCTCTGTGTAAAGACGGCTTTATTCAGATCATTATAATATATTCATGAACTTGATGGCAATGTAAATAACGGTAACGTTAAGGCCAATTCAGATCAATGATTCACAACGAGATGAAACGGTTTTAGAATGTTGCAGAGAAAATTGCAGCGATGTGAACTGGTTAGTTGCAGAGTGTCTGAAGCCGTTGCCTGGGGTCTCAAAAGACCCACCTTGTCAAATTGCCAAGTGCAGTTAGAACGTTTACAATCAGACGTCTTGGAATTTTGCAAGTTGCATCCATTCTCGTTGCGAATCATTGATCTGAACTGACCTTTAGTTAGCTACATTGCAACGTTGCAACAAGGTAGCGTTGCATTCGAGAGACGTTTTGCGAGGTCGGTACCAGTCGGTAGCATTAGCTAGCGTTTTTTCTAATTGTTAGCTGACATTAAATTGTGTTAATTACATTAGCTAGCTAGCTAACGCAACGTTACCTGATATGAGAGATGGATACTGTGCGCAACATTGTCTAAACTAATGTTGCCTTTCTTGACATGGTCCGGTAGCTAGCGTTAGCTGTACAAATAGCTAGGCTATGTAATTTAGTAACGTTACATTGTCATCAAATGTAATACGAAATCTACATCAACAAATAATATGACCTCTCATGTTACACAAAAACTTTTTAGGGTTCCATAACCACCACCATCCCCCCCTTCTCTGTTATTGTAACGCTAGCAGACACCAGAAAAAACAGTACACCGCTCACACACAAGTGAGTTGAAGAGCGAGCCTGTTGTGTCAACTCCGTCTACGCTCTCTGGCGGACCAACCAATGATGGGTGATGGAAAACGCGTCACTAACTATGCGCCACTTGTGATTTTTTCCCGGGAATGTCGCCACAGACACCCAGTTCTTTAATCATAAATTATTATATTAATAATAATATAAATTAATATAATAGGCTCAATCACCATTGTGTTACCTAATTTGGCGATAGATAGTGACTTAACAGACATTTATTTTAATGAAAATCTTCAAGATTATTACTTTAAGATAAATAAAATAAAAAATAAAAAAAACAATCCACATCTGTATGTCCTGTACCGACCGCTGTTGGACCAGCTTTGCTTTGCACATATTTCAAAGCCATGCGTGCACATATTTATATCAAACAAAGAACAAGAATGAAATGTAGTCTAAAAAGGTAGCCTATTTTGTCCAGAATGCTATTGACAGATTAACTATGATATCGTAGACAGATTGATTGATAACTATATCAATGCCATCTTGAAATCTCCTTACAGCCTACTTCAGTTGCAATTTTGACTGCCATGCACATTTCACTGGTAATCCACACTTTACTAATGTTTTTAAAATGAAATGATCTAAAGATATTTCACACTGGAAACTTTGTTTCTGTTATGTACACAGCAAAACCATGCAAACCTGTACAGAGCATTAAAATGATGACAGAGAGACAGGTCATATGACAGTGTCTTCTGACCAGAGGAGCAGTGCTTCACCATAAAAAAGAAAGAAAAAAACATGCATAACACACCCCACATATCTTTCTTTAATGTTGAATTACCACCACAATGACTATTTTCCTTGTGAAGCTAAAAAACAAAAGTGCCTTGGTATCATGCAAAACAGCTACAACAAAAGGAACTTAATTGAGGCAAGACTTCTGCCTGCTTCATTAGACAATTGTACATCAATGGACGCCTTCATAAAATTTGATTGGACAGTTATGGATTATGATGCATTTTTGAGCCCACCCTTGAATCAAGGCTTCGCTTCTCTTCCCAATCATGTGTGGTGTTTTATGCCTTCTCGTCCAGGTGACTGACATAATATCTAACTACTCAAAACAGGAGTTCAGCAGTCCAGCAAGACAGCTACATTCATTTTTATCGTCAAGTTTCCTTCTACCTTGTTTCCTTGTTCCTAGTGGAGGCAAGTTAGTTTCAGAGACAGCGATTATTGGGATAGCAATTTGTTGAATTATTATGGATGTGACATTGTCGGTGATTTGCATTTGTTGTAAATGGTGAAATTTGTTTTTGCATTGTTGTAGTGCTAGCCTATGTTTTTCCAACAAACCAAGACCTCAGTTAGTCAGCTAATTGGTAGCTAATAGCAAGCTAATTTTCTAATGTTTGTGATTTAACTAGCTAGATAACGTCAGTCTAAATTGCTTACTATTTGTTACTTTGCTTTTGGTATTTCATTTGTCTGAATTGGCAGAAAATGGAAACTGCGGATGTAAACATCCTGAAGAGGGTTGATAAAAACATCTTGGATAGGGAACTCATGGTCTGACAAGTCTAGCTAACAGAGCTGACGAATTGCATGTATTGCTGGTAATTTGTGTTAAGTGTGCTGCTGCAGGAGATGGAGGTTCAACATTTGTGAGAGATGGCTTTGATTTGATGATTTACTTAATTTAAACAGTTCTGTTAAGATTCATGCAAAATCACAGGAGCATGTCCGTGCAACCTACAATTGTGTCTTTTGGGAAATGTGAGAATTGCTCATTTGATTGATGAAGGTGTGCATATCTAATTAGCAAAGCATAACAAAATAACAGTGGGGAATAACAGTGTTTATTAATACAATTTAGTTTTTGGGTCATCAGGAGCTGGTATTTAGGGGGCATAATGACAGTGAGAATGCGGATAAAAGAAGAAACTACATAAACCTGACATTGCGGTTCACGTCGACACACTACTTATTATGTAAACTGCAACATTAGATCAAAGCAGGCTAAATCTCATAGTATAGAAGCATAACAATTTAATGTAATTAGAGAATCCCAGTGTCTGAACATGCAGTGCACTAATTCACCTCAGATAGGCTACTGTAGTTACACTGACAGCTTAGCTACATTCTATTGGAAGTTCATTGCATTTCACAGACTAATTCAGAAACACTTCTGTAGATTAGTAAAACATAGGCCTAATATGTGTGTTAAAAAAAAAGGCGAAAAATTTGTATTCCGTCGTGGATACAAGATAAAGCCAACAATAGCTGAAGGTATGCTAGTACAACTGTGAAAAATTCTGCTCACTGAAATAAACAAGAGGAATTTTAAAAAAAATGACACCATGTCATTCTAATGTCAATATCTGTGACAAAATATGGAATAAATACTGCATACAACCTTGCCATTGGTTTTATGCGTAGAGAGTGAGACTAAGTCAAAACTGAAGAACGACAGCATTGATTCTGTCTCTGTCTCTATCTACTGAACACAGATAAGATTGCACTGTTCAAATGTAAGTGTTGCTGCTGAAAATATTTCAGTTATATATTTTTTTTAATTGGGTGTCTTTAAATAGGTTGGTGGTATCAATGTTTCATCTTAAACCTTCATAAGGGGCACATTTATATGCTTTATAATGGACAAAAAGCATTTTATTCATTTTTGGAGAGATTTTGGATATTTTTCAGGACCTTTTTTGCCTAGTCAATTGCATTTTTGGCACTTTATATTCATGATTTAGGAAAGAATAAACAAATTTAAGTTGGTATTGTAAATGGTACAAATGTCTTGCTTCATTTAAGCCATTTCAAGCAGACTTGACGCCATTCAAGTCTGCTTACATCTGGAGTTATAAAGCTTTAAATATGGTACCCCCTAAATGGGCAAGGTTTGGCATGTGCGCAAAGGGGTTAAATTGCTGAATTTAGCCCTGTTCGCATGGGACTAGTATTACCTGGGGACCTCTAGTAACTTGTACTAATTGCAGAGGTCGTCTGTGATCTTAATCCTGTGCGAATCTGCCATGTCCGTAATTTGTAAAGTAAAAATTCCACCGCAAATTACCTACCATATTTTGCCAAACAGAGGTCATGTGATAATATTAGTGCTGTGCGAATCTGCATCTCGGTGATTTGGGGTTGTATTTTACTGTTACGCAGAGCATTTTCAATCATATCCGAGGGGATAATGTCAGTAAATTCGAGTAAAATACAGACTTCATTTATCCCATGCGAATGTGCCGCACAAAACACAGACATGGGGGGGTCATTTCTAAATCACATGAGGTCCCCAGGTAATACTAGTCCCATGCAAATAGGGCTTTTGTCTGTAGGATATGAGTCACAAACACAAACTGACATTTTGTTATCCGTTGTAGGCAATCTAGATTTTTTGATAGGATGTATGATATTACCTACTGTACCACACATTTGGCGAAATATCAGGTATAACAGAAAATTTGAGTTCACTGCCATCTCCACTTTCTAAAACTTTGATTGTGTCAGATTCTGTGGAATGGTCTTTCAATCTCATTAGCAGGATGATGCCACCTTAAAATGTGAAAGACGTCTGTGGTAGCATACATTGATATATCCTTTGCCGGGAGGAGACGCGGAGCATGTCTACTCCAATACATTGGAGGGGGGGAGAAGTTAAAGATTGGTTTCTGGGGCACGGGGGAAACAAGATGGTAGCGGAGGAAAGGAGGATGCATTTTTCGAGCAATGGGACTCACCCAAGATGATTCAAAATTATCTGAACAAACCCATTGCTTATGGTGCAGATGGAAATAAAGAGTGAAGTAGCCACTGCTCCTTTTTTTGCAGGGTAAATAGATGAGGACCGACAACTCCTGTTAAGCTCAGTTGCCCATAATTCAGATTATGTCTATGCTGCGCGAAGAACTATTCATTGGGCTCTTGGACGTGTCATCAAGGAGGGATGCAGAGTTGATGTCTAATTTTGTGGATTTAGAGATGGCTGGTCATAATTACAACCAGAAACTGGTCAGACAAACCTACGATGGTGCAGTTGCTATGGCATAGTGTGCTCGTAGAAATCTGTGGTGACTACTTCACTCTAATGGTAAGGTTCAATATGATTGAGGTTTAGATTCAGCAGGGGTGGCTGCAGTGAATCAGCTGAATCTAATTATCAATTAAGTTTCGTCAATTAGTTGATTCCGTAACTAAGGGGGCAGTTACATTTTCACATGGGTAATATGGGTGTTAGAAAACTTTTTTCATTAAATAATTTTTAAAATGTGTTTTGTGTTTTTCTCAGGTTCCCTGTGTCTAATATTATATTTTGTCTAAAGCACTGAAACCATTCAGTTTAATACATATGCAATAATAGAGGAAATCAGGAAGTGGGCAAATACTTTATCATGCCACTGTTAGAACTAAATACAATATTACAGTATTTTGTTTATATATTGAATATATATAGGTGATGAGAGAATCTGACTTAAGTGCAAGTACATGATGTCTCTTCATTGTATTCTATTTGATGTTCCTTTGAAGGAAGCTCAATTGAAATGACACAGTTGTGGCATTGTTGTATGCTTAAAATGTTTGTTGAGATAAATCTGTACCTTATTTGTCACTGCCATCTTGGATTGCCACCATTTTGGAAATGTTGTTAGCCATTTTACTCTTTCCCCAGTTTTGGCCAAACCACAAGGCAGAGACCTAAGAAATTTGGCACAGTGTACCTCCCTTTGGCCACTGCATTATTTGGCACTGATGAGCCAAATAATATTGACTGTCTGCTTGAATCCCATGTAAATCTGCTTGCAGCTATTGTTATTATTATTTTTACTATAACTATTATTATTATTATGGCTAGCTTTGGCTACCTTTTCTACTCTTAATTTTATATTTTTAACATCCTGTTATTTACTATATTTTTTTGACCTTGTATCTGTATCTGTATCTGTTCCTCTGTTTGGCCCTCTTTCATGCTGCTCCTATTTTCATGCTAATTTATTCATATACTATTTTCATTCAATTTTTGTTTAATGTGTCCCTTAAGCTGTCTTCTACATCTTGTATTATTTTATTTCTTTTATGTGTGTAAAGCACTTTGTAACTTTGTTTTTGAAAAGTGCTATACGAATAAAGTATATTATTATTATTATTATTATTATTTGCAGCAGCACCAGCCAAAGTAGAAGCAGAACCTGCAGCTACAATATAATCTACCTGGCAGCCATATTAACTGTAATGAGCATACATTTCTGAACAAATTTCTTAAAACATTTGATATTTTGCATTTCAGTTTTGTATTGTATGATCTGATAGGAATTTTTTTTAAACGAATTGAATCCCTTCTGAAGAATTTTACCTGGCCAGCAGGAATCCTCTTCCGCATGTTCTCCCAGTAGGCTTCATTGTCCTCTGCATTTGTGTAGTGCAAGAGCCACTCTGCAAAGTCCTCTCTCCTCATAGTGTCCATTCCCTTGGAGAATTGCAGGAATTCCATCTCCTGCACTTCAGCTTGCAGGTCTTCCATGAATCTACAAAGAGTTTTAATCACCAAATTATTTGTAGGGTTGGCAAAAACTTTACTATAAAAAGCATAGTAGCACTGACCTATACTAGACAAAATTTCCAATGTGTAAATATACACTACATGGCCAAAAGTATGTGACATCCAACATCTTGCCAAAAGTATGGGCATTAATACGGAGTTGGTCCACTATTTGCTGCTATAACAACCTCTTCTGGGAAGGAGTTATACTATATGTTGTTGCGTTGAAGGGATTTGCTTCCATTCAGCAGAAAAAATTGTATTAATGAGGTTGGGCACTGACTGGGCAATTAGGCCTGGCTTATAGTTGGCCTTTCAATTTATCCCAAAGGTGTTGGATGGTGTTGAGTTTAGGGCTCTGTGCAGGCCAAGTTCTTCCACACTGTTCTTAACAAAACCATTTCTATATTCCGCTGTGTGCCTGGGGGCATTGTCATGCTGAAACAGAAAAGGGCCTTCCCCAAACTGTTGGAGATGCACAGAATTGTCTAGACTGTGATTGTATGCTGTATCATTAAGATTTGCCTATACTGGAACTCAGGGGCCTTGCCAAAAGCATGAAAAACAACCACAGACCAAGGGGCCTCCAGATACTTTTGGTCATATGGTGTTTTGGTATTAATTATATCCATGATTCAATTAAATCAATTCAAATTTCACATTTCTGAAATTCTAAATGTATTTCCAAAAAAGTTAAGTGTCTCAATTATTAAAACAATTTTCAGCACTTTGAGAAACTTTGACACCTTTAATGCCTAAGTCCAAAACTGTCAGAATGAAAATGAAAATGTTTGAAAATTTGATATATGAATTAAATTTCCTTCTCGATACAGCACATGTAAGGCCAATATTGAACTTTGAAATGCTTTATTCAGATTTACAATTTTCTTTTCCTTTGTAGCACTCAATGGCCAAAAGTGAGAGGTTATTTGGGTTAGCAATGTCCACCAATCACTTTTGCTGTGATCATCAAGGCAACATACCTTTCATTTCATCATTTTATTACAAGCAAGTTCACTTTTATTACCCCCTGTTGCAAGTTTGTTTATATTTGTCTCTGTTGAATGTGTGTTTCGTCTTTCTGGTTCTTGAATTGACCCCATTTTTGTTTGATTCCAATTCCCGTCTATCTTTTCTGGTTTGTTTGCCAATTAGATTTTGTGTATGACCACTGATTGCATTCATGATTTGATTCATGATTCACAATTGGCAGTGTCCATGGGTGGGAAGCCGGTGAGTCCTGATCGTTGCATTAGCGACTCCTACTCATTGCTTGCAGGATAGTAACGAACTTGAACCAGGAACTTGCTTATACAATATCTATTTTTATGGTGTATCTGATTATATTTTCACACACATATCTTTGGTTGAATGGAAATGGCGTCAACGTATACAAACAGATACTAATATAAGACAATATTGTTCCAGATGCATGTAAAACCAAATATGCTTATTATCTTTTACAAAGTCATTGCAGTTCCTTAAAAATAGTTGTGTTACCTGCAAAACTCTTTGTACTGAAGCTTGTGCTTTCCCATTTTTCCAAAGAAGAATGCTTGCAAGGTTGTGTTCACATCATCATCTGAAAAATGCTTCTGAAAAAAAACATAGGAAATGAGTATACACTTAATTTATCTTTACAATGAATTAAGCATTTAAAAAGTTGGTTTTAAAATAAATGAGACCAACTGAAGCCCTTAATTGGTTTTATATAGCAACACTAAGTCAGAGTATATAGGCTTGACTGGTTCAACGCTAAAAGTGTTTCCATCTTGGGGAAAAAAGGGCTGCTGAATGTCCAAAGAAATCCCAGCCACTTTTCCAACCATACCCAAGAGGAAGGCAGATGGATATGTGTTGACAAAAGGGCAGATGGCAAAAAAATCTAGCCAGATAATTGGCTTGGTAGTTATCAAAACCAGAAAAAGTGAAAGCATCCAGTTCTACCAACTACTCATTCTACCAACTCATTAAAATTGCTTGGTCCTAAAACTGACAAGGGGCTCTATCTTTTGGTTGGCTGGGAAAGTGGTATTTTCATCGGTATATTCACTCAGAAAGCACCTAAGCAGCTTGGTAATTTTGCGTTGAAGTGGGAGGGAAGGGAATTGATGGGGTTGTGTCAGTCAATAACACATTGTGGTGCAGCTCATTGGAATTTTCGGGTCAGTCAGGTCTGGCTTTTGCATCCTTCTCCATCTGCCTGTTCAGACCATGTCTACGGCATAAGTCACATCCCATTATACATCAGATTGCTCATTTTGGGACTCTCCCAGGCAATGTTTGCATGATATAGCCTATTCAAAAGCCAATCAGTGGTTTTAGTGGATCTATGCTCTCTAATTTGACTTTGATACCAATCCCACAAGCAAGAAAAATGCATACTTTGCATGTATTGTTCATCGTCTTAAATTTTTAAAAAAATCATTTAAATTCCTGTATTTTATTAAAACTGTCTCCATATTTGTAATTGTTTATCGCTGGTTTTAAAGACTGCATTGTGGTCCCTGTATTTAGTTATTTTTCTTACACTCGCCTGTAATGAGAAAGAATGACAAATGCAACTTGAACAATCTTTTTATATTAACCAAGGGGAGTTAAAATGATAGCTACAGTACTGGCACAAATTAAGGATTTTGTTTGTCATAATAAATGTAATATGTAATAAAACATACTATCATAATGAGTGATATCAACATAAAACAAAAATGAAGAAATGATTAGCATTTGAGTAACACAAGTCATAATCATTACAAATTCCTATATGCATTAGCTCTTACCAAAATAATTAAAGTTTAACATATCTCACTAGTGGAAATTTTATTATCAGCTTGATCATGTATTGCTTTGCCCAGTATTTTTATTATAAAAAGATAATAAGAAAAAAATATCCTAATTAATTGGCTTCTATACTTTATTTAAAATTTCTGATGTTCAGAGAATGTCATTACCACTCATGGTCAAGAAGATATTTTGAATAGGGGAAAACGGCAGAATTCTTTTTACTGAGTTACTCAGGAATTTCACTACAAAGACCATACACCTGTCTGCTACAACAAGTCACTTTAACCCCTTTGTGCAGATGCCAAATTTGCCCAATCCTTGCCCATTTAGGGGATACCCTATTTAAAACTTTATAACTCCAGGTGTGAGCATCACAGAGACTTGTAAAATGGCTTAAATGAAACAAGACATTTGTACCATTTACAATACTAAGATTATTTCTTCCTAAATTATGAATATAAACTGAAGTGCCACAAATGCAATTGTCTAGGCAAAAAAGAAGAAATTAATTTGTTCTTTTTTAGTTTGCAGTGAAAAACTGAGATTGCATATATTGAGCAGGTTAAAACATACATGTTGTGGGACAAGCAAAGATTAATTTAATAAATGTTTATGTTCTGAATCCAGCCGTTCCAACAGTCAATGCCCTAGCTAAAATGTTCAGCACTCTGAATACTGAACACAAGTGATACTTTCGTGCTAGAACTCCTCACTTAACCTACATATGGCATATATTATATGTGATTTAATTTTATAATTATTGTGGAACATGAGAATTATCGCCAAATTAATTGACAGGTCAGTATACAGTGGACTGGTGGATTCAACCAACAAGTCAAAACCTATGTCAGGTTTTAAGATTAAATAATTGAATTCAATACGAAGCAGTCAATTAGATTAACCTCTTAGCGCATAGCCCCTAGTGGTCGGCACGCCGGCGTGCCGAGATTACTAAACTCAAACATTCGGTGCTACTGCAACCAAAGTGTGAGATAAAAACAGAAACGCGTTGTTTTAGTTTCATTAGTAGACGATACACGACAACTATGCCGAAAGCGGAGTTTCGCAGCCCCATCATTGTCGCTCTGGTCGTTCATTTAACACGCACCCCCTTCCCTGCAGTCTCATCTGCAAAACACCCCCCACCCTTGACATAATGGACAATATTGTCTATCTTGGCATTCATAAAAATATTCTTTCACCACTTAAAAATCATATTAAAAGTCATAGCAACAAGATAAACCCGACAATAGCCGTAAGATATGCCTATACAGCAGTGAAAACGCTGCTCATTGAATAACGAAATAACAGGGACAAAGTTTTAAAAAATGATACCATCTCATTCTGATTGTAATCAGTAATGTGTGCTTATGTGTGAATGTCCAGTAAATGAGTGTTCAGCTATGGTGAGAATAATGTGTTGATCCGAATCTGAGAATTGCAAACTTCATTTTATTGAGAATATATGACAATAGATAATAGATCGCTGTGGACAGAGTGGCTGTGACGATGGCAAGACTGTGTTGTGTGGCGCAGCAGCAGTGAACGTTGTATAGGCTCTGTGTAGAGGAGGAGCTCTGTGTGACGGCTGGCCTATCACGAGTACAAATATTGACACTTTTTACTCGGATGGCTCGTAAAAAGTACATTATCCGTACCAAATACTCGTTTCATCCGAGTATTCGGCTCAACCCTAATTATTTCATACACAAGAAATGTGTTCAGTTGCCATATCAGATTAGATTAAACTTTACAGTCAGTTTTCTCTGAAATTTGTCTTGCATCACAAACCGTACTCCTGCTTGCAATACAGGGGAACAGACATACATTAATAAAAGTTAAATAAAAAACAACACAAACTGTGGTAACACGTCTTTAATAATAGATCATTATAAAACGTACACAGATACCCATCTTAAGTGCACAGGCCCTGACCCACTGCACCTGCCCATGGCCCATCCCCACAAATGCATAGTATTTCCTCAACAAAATTCACTTGTCCACAGCCTATCCTCAGCCCATATTTTTGTTTAGTAGCTTGATAGACTGTAATGAATGAGTTCCGCAGCCACCTGTTAAGTGTAATTTGTGGGACCCTGTAGCGTCTGTTAGATTACATAAGATGATATTCTCCAAATAAAACATGGGAAGGGTCAGATGAAATACCACCAGCTAGACTTGAAATAATGACCAACAATCTGTGAGTATACTCGTAAAAGTCTGGACAACCTAACTTTAAGCTGTACAGAAAGACAGCTGTACCAAATGGTGATTAATTAATGGATGAAAAAAATAAAAACAAAATCTGGCTGTTTGCCTCAAATGACCTTAACCTTCTAAGAAAATAGATGTGCTGTTGTACCTTGCTGCAAATGTAATCTATATGCATCCTCCAAGACAAGGTAGCATCCACATATATACCAAGATATTTCTAGGAAGTAACTTGTTTAATCTGCATATTATGAATTGTGACTGGGGAGGATAAGATTCAAATGGAATACCAAATATAATTTCCTCTTTTTCTTTATATTAATAATAAGAGAATTCTGCTCACACCGCTCCACTAATCTGTCAATGCAATACTGATGAAGAATGGAATCATCTTTAGCCTCAAGCAGCGACAATAACGTTGTTAATCTGAGAACTTTATTATGAATGTGATTGAAATATTGGTTGTCCAATTATCTGTATAAAGTGTAAAGAGCAGGGGTGAACGCACACATCCCTGGGGCGCTCCGCAGGTGGTAATAATATGGTTTGAAAATGTTTGGTTGTCCCTAACCGCTTGTTGTCTATTTGTGAGAAATGAATGATGATGAATGAGTTGACCCGAAGTTGAATCATCTTTGTCAGTAGGCTGCAGATGGCTGCATAGTATTAAATGCAGATGAAAAATCCAAAAAGAGAGCCCTAGAAAATGTTTTAGGTTTGCCAAGATGCGTCATTATCAGGTGTGTTAACGTACCCACCATGTCCTCTGTACTATGGCCCCGTCTGTATGTAAACTGATAGCGGACATGTTTACTACCGATGGACCTAGTGAGTTGCTGGATGAGAATTCTCTCAAATAATTTCTTCAAAATGGATGTTAAAGCTACCGGACAAAAGTAATTTGGTTCTTAAGGACATAATTTCCTGCGGAAAGGTGTGCTGTATGACGTAGGATCATTTTAGTTTTTTTTAATGCAAGGGAGACTTGTGACTCTCAAATTCGTCAAATCTAATGACATTAAAGCCAGAGCTGCATTTGAAAACCACGCCAACTTTCACTATGTTTACACTGTTTAGTTACCTCGAGTAGTAGCTGCTGAAAACACAAGCTGTCCACGGAGAATTCACTTCCTTGTAGTTTTAATGCTTCAGAAACGTGTTTTCAAGAAATCATTACCAAAGGCAGTTCAAGTTATTTTTCATTCTATTGAGAAAGATGATGGTTCAGGAGGTGAAAGTTAGTGTGCTTTCTGGAGATGATGATTTTATTTCCATGCAATGTTTCCATTCAATAGACCCAATCGAGGAGGATGTGAATAGCACTATTCTAATGGATTACGTGTCTTTACTGCTTGAGTAATACAATATGAACATTACAAGCTACTTACATATTCTATTGCCATTTACTATTAAAGCTGTTGGAATATATAAACATTGTTTTACAGGCAATACAAAACCTGCGGCAACTGTGTTTAGTACAGTGAGATTTTGTGTCACTTTCACTTTTGGATCGGACTGCCAGCTGCTTCAAAAGCTTGTAAACTTTGTTCAGTTGATGACAAAAATAAATTTATTATTATTCAACACTAATAATAAAGTGGGGATGGAAGCGGGGGCCCTGTGTATCTTTGCCGCAGTCATTTCTGGACGCCACCCCTTCTTCCCCGATTCTTTCGCTGACCTGTTGTCCTTCTCAACTCAGGAGGAATAAGGTCCAAAAGGCCAGGGGGTGAATGATTCTTTGTCATCCATTGAATCGTTGAAGGTTGCACTGTAAGCAAAGCCCCTCTGTTGTATGGACTCAAGGACAAGTATGCTTGCCACACTGGCACATGATAACGCACCAGTATCTTGTTTGTTGTGATTGCAACCATAATCCAAATAAAACAATCCTCACAATCACAAGTTCAACTTTACAGGAAAACATATTTTGACCTACCTAAGAACATAATAAACAATATAGCTGCGAGCAGCAATGGCGGGGCCAAGCACGAATGGGGCGCCTGGCCGACAAGCAACCAGAGGATCCCCTGAAGACGACACCAGTCCGTCGCAGGGAGAGCGGCACAGCCATTCTGCAAAGTTTTGTAAAAACCGACCAGTCGGTTGAAGGGGCCGCCATAGACTTCCATGGCAGAAAGCAACTGAAGCGTTTGTCAGAAAAGTTTAATTTGTGGAAGATCACAGCTCTAGGCCAAAAGATGTCTAATTTGCGGAAAATCTAATGGGCGGGGCTTATGGGTCCTAATTTGAAACTTGTTACCCTTGACGAGTTGCACATATGTGCAAAATTTCATGGCTGTAGCTCAAATGGGGACGGAGATACGCTTGTTCAAAATTATCTAAGAAAAACATCTTTTTGCTCATGACAGCACCACCTTTTGGCCAATCGGCTTCATATTTGCTCCCTGTCCACATAGAGTGCCCCAATGTATGTGTGCCGAGTTTCGAAAACATCGGCCTAGCGGTTAGCCCTAAACAGATAATGAGCTCTCTAGCGCCACCACTTGGCTTGATCGGGCCGAAAATGGAGGGTTAGCCTCCACTCATGGCTGCTGATGTGCCTACCAAGTTTCATGCTGTTAGGTGACACCGTTCAGAATTTACACACCTTCATGTTACAAGCCACGCCCTTCTCAATTTTCATTGGCTCATTGTGGCCATTTACATTGCTTTATCAAAATTCTGTGAATTCCTTTTGGTCAGGACTACCTGTAGATCATATGGTCCGAATTTGGTGGTGATCGGATCAACGCCCCAGGACTAGTCCACAAAAGTAGGTTTTTTAAATTATTCAAAATGGCGGAAAATCTATTGTGACGCGTTTAAACGGCAATGGGTGCATTGGAATCGGCAAGACCCAAGGATTCAGCGGAAGCAATCCGCACAACTCTAGGACAAACGGTTCAAAAGTTATAAGCAATAATGTACCTTGAAGTTTGGCCTGTTGGTGGCGCTACAGAGTTGGCTGGATTGACCCCAAATTCGTGGCCTGGATAGATTGGACTGTCCTTTATCAATGTGCCAAATTTCAGAAAAATCCACCAATGGGTTCTATGGGCTGCCATAGACTCGCATTGCAGAAATAATAATAAATATAGCTGCGAGCAGCAATGGCGGGGCCAAGCACGAATGGGGCGCCTGGCCGACAAGCAGCCGGAGGATCCCCTGAAGACGACACCAGTCCATCGCAGGGAGAACGGCATAACCATTCTGCAAAGTTTTGTAAAAACCGACCAGTCGGTTATAGGGGCCGCAATAGACTTCCATAGCAGAAAGCATTTGAAGCATTTGTCAAAACAGTTTAATTTGTGGAAGATCACAGCCCTAGGACACAAGATGAGCACAGTGCACAATGGCTACTTGGACCTACATTGTCTCGGGAACCCAGAGCCCACCTCTGCATGTGCCTGCCCCCATGAAAATTAGGAGATCTTGGCTCATCGCTGACAAACTCACCAGCACAAACCTGTGGCCCCTACCTCAGCACTACCAGTTCGGCCTGTGATCACTTTAGGCCTGGAGGTGTTCTGCTCAGCAGTGCCTGTCCTGGCAGCATCACCAAGATTCCTGAAGGCCCCTATGTCATGTATGGCCAACTCACCAGCACCGCTCTGGAACCCAGACTAAACACGGTCTGATCCAGTGTTCCCATTTGGTTGACTGGAGATCCCTCCCTGGTTGTAGTCATTTTTGCCAGCGCCACCTGCAGCCTGCAAGCCCCTGACACTACATGGCCTGACCTGCAAGCACCACCTGGGTACTTTGAGATTCCCAGCTCACCACACCAAAACCTGCTGGTGCAATCCTTGGGCTTGGAGGTCCCTACCTTCCTGCTGCCTGCTGCCTGACCTGCAGAGGCCCCTGGTTGTCCACTGCGTGCTGCCTGACCTGCAGAGGCCCCTGGTTGTCCACTGCCTGCTGCCTGACCTGCAGAGGCCCCTGGTTGTCCACTGCCTGCTGCCTGACCTGCATAGGCCCCTGGTTGTCCACAGCCTGCTGCCTGACCTGCAGAGGCCCCTGGCTGTCCGCTGCCTGCTGCCTGACCTGCAGAGGCCCCTGGTTGTCCACTGCCTGCTGCCTGACCTACAGAGGCCCCGGGTTGTGTGCCTGCTGCCTAACGTGCAGAGGCCCCTGGTTGTCTGGAGGGCCTTTATTAACTGTTGCTAGTACCTAGGCTACAGCACTCATGTGCGACCTCCAGTCCTGCCACAGGGTGTGTTGGAAGGCTCCTCCTCCATCTCTGCTGACAGACAGCAACTCTTATGTGACTTTACAACCCAAAGAACCTCATTTGACCATACTGACCTCTTGAGTATTATAGACATTTGTACTCCTTAGGAAGGAAATTCCATCCCCTTTTCATTTTGACTCGGCTTGTCAAGCAAGATATTTTTTCCCAAGTTGACTGAAATGTTCTCATATTCCTGTTCACACTTTATTCCTAATGTAATCATACTGTTGTCATGTTTGTATTATTTTATACAGAATTTCATTGCTGGTTTGACAATTTCTTTGGGAATCACCTTAATATGTGTCATTGCATTTACTGAAACCATTGTTTTTAGCACCTTCAGTTGTATCACATTTATTATTGGAAATGCTATTCATGTTGTCAATTGTATGTATTTTAAGTGGTATGACAATAAATAAATGTAATCATTATTTATGTGGTTATATCAATCAATAGGTATACTCATTGCTCATTAATAAATCTTAGCAAAAGTTAACATTGCGTTTTTGCAACATGCCTATAGGTACCGAAAAGTTGTATTTTCTCATTTTAGTTATGCCAGATAGAGGTTGTATGAAACAATACCAGTGATATAACCTAATTATTATAATATGCATCCAAGCTTTGACAGCTGGCCAGCTACTTGAAGGTTGTCACTTGAAGGTTTGGCCTGTTGGTGGCGCTACAGAGTTGGATGTATTGACACGAAATTCGACGCCTGGATACATTGGACGGTCCTTTATCAACATGGCAATTTTCATAAAAATCAACCAAGGGTATCCGTGTCTACTCGGATTTCTAATACCCTTGAACCATTTCTTTGTGAAAAGTAACCGTTTTAGAGCTATATGGCGCCATCTGCTGTCGGTAATGTTTAATGACATTAAAAAGTCGACTTCTATGGCAGAACGCATTTGAAGCATTTTTCAAAAATGTCTAATTTGAGGACGATCCAATTGGCGGGGCTTATGGGTCCTAATTAGACTTGTTACCCTTGACGAGTTGCACATATGTGCAAAATTTCATGACTGTAGCTCAAATGGGGACGGAGATACGCTTGTTCAAAGTTATCTAAGAAAAACACCTTTTTGCTCATGACATCGCCTCCTCTTGGCCAATCGGCTTCATAGTTCCTCCCTGTCCATATAGAGTGCCCCAATATATGTGTGCCGAGTTTCGAAAACATCGGCCTAGCGGTTAGGCCAAAACAGGAAATGAGCTCTCTAGCGCCACCATTTTGTTTGATCCGGCCTAAAATGGAGGTATGGACTCCCCTTATGTCTCCTAATATGACTGTGAAGTTTTGTGGTGTTAGGTCAATCCGTTCAGAATTTACACACCTTCATATTACAAACCACGCCCTCCTCAATATTCATTGGCTCATTGTGGCCATTTACATTGCTTTATCAAAATTCTGTGAATTCCTTTTGGTCAGGACCGTCTGTAGATCATATGGTCCGAATTTGGTGGTGATCGGATCAACGCCCCAGGACTAGTTTGCAAAAGTAGGTTTTTTAAATTATTCAAAATGGCGGGAAATCTATTATAACGCGTTTTAACGGCAATGGGTGCACTGGAATCGGCATGATCCAAGGATTCAGCGGAAGCAATCCGCACAACTCTAGGACAAACGGTTCAAAAGTTATAAGCAATAATGTACCTTGAAGTTTGGCCTGTTGGTGGCGCTACAGAGTTGGCTGGATTGACCCCAAATTCGAGGCCTGGATAGATTGGACTGTCCTTTATCAATGTGCCAAATTTCACAAATATCCACCAATGGGTTCTATGGGCTGTCATAGACTCGCATTGCAGAAATAATAATAAATATAGCTGCGAGCAGCAATGAAGGGGCCAAGCACGAATCGGGCGCCAGGCCGACAAGCAACCGGAAGATCCCCTGAAGACGACACCAGTCCATCGCAGGGAGAACGGCACAACCATTGTGCAAAGTTTTGTAAAAACAGACCAGTCGGTTATACGGGCCGCCGTAGACTTCCATGGCAGAAAGCAATTGAAGCATTTGTCAAAAAAGTTTAATTTGTGGAAGATCACAGCTCTAGGACAAAAAATGTCTAATTTGCAGAAGATCTAATGGGCGGGGCTTATGGGTCCTAATTGGAAACTGGTTACCCTTGACGAGTTGCACATATGTGCAAAATTTCATGACTGTAGCTCAAATGAGGACGGAGATATGCCTGTTCAAAATGATGTAAAACACCTTTTTGCTCATGACAGCGCCACCTCTTGGCCAATCGGCATCATATGTCCTCCCTGTCCACATAGAGTGCCCCTATATATGTTTGCCGAGTTTCAAAAACATCGGCCTAGCGGTTATGCCTAAACAGAAAATGAGCTCTCTAGCGCCACCACTTGGTTTAATCGGGCCGACAATGTAGGTGCAGCCTCCACATATGTCAACTGATATGCCTACCAAGTTTCATGGTGTTCGGAAGAACCGTTCAGAATTTACAGACCTTCATGTTACAAGCCACGCCCTCCTCAATTTTCATTGTCTCATTGTGGCCATATCATTTTCTTTATCAAAATTCTGTGAATAGCTTTTGGTCAGCACCATCTGTAGATCATACGTTCCGAATTTGGTGGTGATCAGATCAACGCCCTAGGACTAGTTTGCAAAAGTAGGTTTTTTAAATTATTCAAAATGCCGGAAAATCTATTATGACGCGCTTTAACGCAATGGGTGCATTGGCATCGGCTTGACCCAAGGATTCAGCAGAAACAATCCGCACAACCCTAGGACAAACGGTTCAAAAGTTATAAGCAATAATGTACCTTGAAGTTTGGCCTATTGGTGGCGCTACAGAGTTGGCTGGATTGACCCCAAATTCGAGGCCTGGATAGATTGGACTGTCCTTTATCAATGTGCCAAATTTCACAAAAATCCACCAATGGGTTCTATGGGCTGCCATAGACTCGCATTGCAGAAATAATAATAATAATAATAAAATATAGCTGCGAGCAGCAATGGCGGGGCCAAGCACGAATGGGGCACCTGGCCGACAAGCAGCCGGAGGATCCCCTGAAGACGACACCAGTCCGTCGCAGGGAGAACGGCATAACCATTCTGCAAAGTTTTGTAAAAACCGACCAGTCGGTTATAGGGGCCGCAATAGACTTCCATAGCAGAAAGCATTTGTCAAAACAGTTTAATTTGTGGAAGATCACAGCCCTAGGACACAAGATGAGCACAGTGCACAATGGCTACTTGGACCTACATTGTCTCGGGAACCCAGAGCCCACCTCTGCATGTGCCTGCCCCCATGAAAATTAGGAGATCTTGGCTCATCGCTGACAAACTCACCAGCACAAACCTGTGGCCCCTACCTCAGCACTACCAGTTCGGCCTGTGATCACTTTAGGCCTGGAGGTGTTCTGCTCAGCAGTGCCTGTCCTGGCAGCATCACCAAGATTCCTGAAGGCCCCTATGTCATGTATGGCCAACTCACCAGCACCGCTCTGGAACCCAGACTAAACACGGTCTGATCCAGTGTTCCCATTTGGTTGACTGGAGATCCCTCCCTGGTTGTAGTCATTTTTGCCAGCGCCACCTGCAGCCTGCAAGCCCCTGACACTACATGGCCTGACCTGCAAGCACCACCTGGGTACTTTGAGATTCCCAGCTCACCACACCAAAACCTGCTGGTGCAATCCTTGGGCTTGGAGGTCCCTACCTTCCTGCTGCCTGCTGCCTGACATGCAGAGGCCCCTGGTTGTCCACTGCGTGCTGCCTGACCTGCAGAGGCCCCTGGTTGTCCACTGCCTGCTGCCTGACCTGCAGAGGCCCCTGGTTGTCCACTGCCTGCTGCCTGACCTGCATAGGCCCCTGGTTGTCCACAGCCTGCTGCCTGACCTGCAGAGGCCCCTGGCTGTCCGCTGCCTGCTGCCTGACCTGCAGAGGCCCCTGGTTGTCCACTGCCTGCTGCCTGACCTACAGAGGCCCCGGGTTGTCTGCTGCCTGCTGCCTAACGTGCAGAGGCCCCTGGTTGTCTGGAGGGCCTTTATTAACTGTTGCTAGTACCTAGGCTACAGCACTCATGTGCGACCTCCAGTCCTGCCACAGGGTGTGTTGGAAGGCTCCTCCTCCATCTCTGCTGACAGACAGCAACTCTTATGTGACTTTACAACCCAAAGAACCTCATTTGACCATACTGACCTCTTGAGTATTATAGACATTTGTACTCCTTAGGAAGGAAATTCCATCCCCTTTTCATTTTGACTCGGCTTGTCAAGCAAGATATTTTTTTCCCAAGTTGACTGAAATGTTTTCATATTCCTGTTCACACTTTATTCCTAATGTAATCATACTGTTGTCAAGTTTGTATTATTTTATACAGAATTTCATTGCTGGTTTGACAATTTCTTTGGGAATCACCTTAATATGTGTCATTGCATTTACTGAAACCATTGTTTTTAGCACCTTCAGTTGTATCACATTTATTATTGGAAATGCTATTCATGTTGTCAATTGTATGTATTTTAAGTGGTATGACAATAAATAAATGTAATCATTATTTATGTGGTTATTATCAATCAATAGGTATACTCATTGCTCATTAATAAATCTTAGCAAAAGTTAACATTGCCTTTTTGCAACATGCCTATAGGTACCGAAAAATTGTATTTCTCTCATTTTAGTTATGCCAGATAGAGGTTGTATGAAACAATACCAGTGATATAACCTAATTATTATAATATGCATCCAAGCTTTGACAGCTGGCCAGCTACTTGAAGGTTGTCACTTGAAGGTTTGGCCTGTTGGTGGCGCTACAGAGTTGGATGTATTGACACGAAATTCGACGCCTGGATACATTGGACGGTCCTTTATCAACATGGCAATTTTCATAAAAATCAACCAAGGGTATCCGTGTCTACTCGGATTTCTAATACCCTTGAACCATTTCTTTGTGAAAAGTAACCGTTTTAGAGCTATATGGCGCCATCTGCTGTCGGTAATGTTTAATGACATGAAAAAGTCGACTTCTATGGCAGAACGCATTTGAAGCATTTTTCAAAAATGTCTAATTTGAGGATGATCCAATGGGCAGGGCTTATGGGTCCTAATTAGAAACTTGTTACCCTTGACGAGTTGCACATATGTGCAAAATTTCATGACTGTAGCTCAAATGGGGACGGAGATACGCTTGTTCAAAATTACCTAAGAAAAACACCTTTTTGCTCATGACAGCGCCACCTCATGGCCAATCGGCGTCATTTTTACTCCCTGTCCATATAGAGTGCCCCAATGTATGTGTGCCGAGTTTCGAAAACATCGGCCTAGCGGTTAGCCCTAAACAGATAATGAGCTCTCTAGCGCCACCACTTGGCTTGATCGGGCCGAAAATGGAGGGTTAGCCTCCACTCATGGCTGCTGATGTGACTACCAAGTTTGATGCTTCATTTAGGTGACACCGTTCAGAATTTACACACCTTCATGTTACAAGCCACGCCCTTCTCAATTTTCATTGGCTCATTGTGGCCATTTACATTGCTTTATCAAAATTCTGTGAATTCCTTTTGGTCAGGGCTATCTGTAGATCATATGGTCCGAATTTGGTGGTGATCGGATCAACGCCCCAGGACTAGTTCACAAAAGTAGGTTTTTTAAATTATTCAAAATGGCGGAAAATCTATTATGACGCGTTTTAACGGCAATGGGTGCATTGGAATCGGCAAGACCCAAGGATTCAGCGGAAGCAATCCGCACAACTCTAGGACAAACAGTTCAAAAGTTATAAGCAATAATGTACCTTGAAGTTTGGCCTGTTGGTGGCGCTACAGAGTTGGCTGGATTGACCCAAAATTCGTGGCCTGGATAGATTGGACTGTCCTTTATCAATGTGCCAAATTTCACAAAAATCCACCAATGGGTTCTATGGGCTGCCATAGACTCGCATTGCAGAAATAATAATAATAATAATAATAATACTAACGATTACAATAGGTGCCCTGCACCTTCGGTGCTTGGCCCCTAATAATAATAATAATACTAACGATTACAATAGGTGCCCTGCACCTTCGACTGCTGCCCTAATATACTGATTAATGTGCTGCACTCGGTCTGCCAATAATAATAATACTAACCATTCAATAGGTGCCTGACCTGATCTAGGCCCTAATAAATATAGCTGCGAGCAGCAATGGCGGGGCCAAGCACGAATGGGGCGCCTGGCCGACAAGCAACCGGAGGATCCCCTGAAGACGACACCAGTCCGTCGCAGGGAGAGCGGCACAGCCATTCTGCAAAGTTTTGTAAAAACCGACCAGTCGGTTGAAGGGGCCGCCATAGACTTCCATGGCAGAAAGCAACTGAAGCGTTTGTCAGAAAAGTTTAATTTGTGGAAGATCACAGCTCTAGGCCAAAAGATGTCTAATTTGCGGAAAATCTAATGGGCGGGGCTTATGGGTCCTAATTTGACACTTGTTACCCTTGACGAGTTGCACATATGTGCAAAATTTCATGGCTGTAGCTCAAATGGGGACGGAGATACGCTTGTTCAAAATTATCTAAGAAAAACATCTTTTTGCTCATGACAGCGCCACCTTTTGGCCAATCGGCTTCATATTTGCTCCCTGTCCACATAGAGTGCCCCAATGTATGTGTGCCCAGTTTCGAAAACTGGAGCAAAATACGAACTAAAGTCAAGGTGATTACTTACATGGGAAGTTTCCTTTTGAACTTTTTCTTTCTTCTTCCCAATGATGTTTTTCAGCTTCAGGGAAAAGGTAAAAGGAATTAATTATTTTTAAAACATCTTACATTTGATTAAACATACTGTCTTATGAAGAAAAAGCACTGAAAGCACTGAAGAATTCTTGAAAAAGTATAAGCGCATAATGATCCAATGAACACTCAGATATAATGAATTCTTGGATGATTACCATACATACCTCTTGGTCATCTTATTTATCCAATGGAAGGCCAGAAATAGCAAACAAATAACAATTTATAATTGATCAAAAATGGGAACCAATTAATAATTTATGGTTAAACATATTTTCTTTAATCTTGACTAAGATTAACCATAAACTCATAATGTTTGGTTAAAAATAATCAAGGTTAAAGTAAATATACTGTTCATCCATTCACATTTTATTAAATACAATAAAATAAATATAGCATCATTCAGTACTTTGCGCACAAATACATGAAAGTAAAAGAATCATGAAGTCACTGAATTCCTAATTTCTTCCGACAGGTATTGATGTTAGCAAATGATAAAAAATAGTTTTTAATAAAAAACCCTTTCTGATTAATTCCAAAAGTTAGGTTTTGTTTGTTGTGAATTAACCACTCAACCAAAAAGCACAATTACCACATTCCTTTTATGTCATGCTTGTATAACATTTGTATTGATATTTGTATAACATTTAATTATCAAAATAATTAACAAATATAATTTGTGAACCAGCCAGCTATGTCATCTTTAACAATCAATAGTACAAATCATTGGCCTTTAAAGAATCAAATGATCAAGTGAGAGAAGCAAGTTGTTAGCTTTAGTCATTGTGCAAGGGCCTGAAATGTAAGTAAGCTAGAAAACCACTTCAATGGAAAATGATCAATAACTATCAATCATTTTTGGCCAATTTTTCACTGATGAAAAACAGATTTAAAAAATCAAAAACAGATTAAAAGTCAACATCATCTTGAATTGAATTTTAGACTTGCATGTACACAAAGTGAAACTGCAAATGCATAGAAAGAGCATACCTTCAAAAATTCCTTTCTCTCCACATGTTCATTGCCATCAACATCGAGCATTTTGAAAGCAATTTGGAATCCTGTGTGTGGCTCTGAAAAATTATAATCATAAAAACAGAAAAACAATCAGAAAAGGCAACTGCAGTGACTTCAAACGGTCTCATTTGGTTGGTGCTACCATTGCCAATTTCAATAAATATTGAATTGTCACCAACCAATCATGTTATGAATTGTGATATTATGCAACTTCTTGCATGTTTTTTGAGATTAGCAATGGTATTGGGGGATCTTTGACCATTCCTCCATTCAGAATCTGAAAACTGAAAATTGGTAGGTTTGAGAATTGATTCCCCCCCCCATTTGATCACCAATGTCATAAAACACTATACACGACCACTCAATAGCGTTCATCAACAAATCAAAAGAAAGAAAGTACATTTTGTTAAGGCACCATGCTCTGACTGTGGTGCCAGCAACAGCTGTGGCTGATAGCTTCATAGGGTGGTGAGATTGTGTTGCCCAGGGTATGGGAGTGCTCAGGTGGTTAGAGCCCACATTCATCATGATCTAGCATCCCCTGCTGGTCGATTGGGTGCCTATGGACTGCATGCTAACGCCCCACATGAAAGGTCCTCCACAAACTCTGCTCGGCGAGACTCAAGCTGTTGTGCTCTCATCTGGGCATGAGCACCTGGTGTGGGGAGAGCTCCTGGAGAAGTCATGTGGAACCCCAGACTGTACTGTGATGGGTGAGCCTACAAACTCTTATTCCACTTCCAAGGAATATTCTTGCTGTGACTCCATTGTCAGGCTGTGGATGGGTCTCTATGAAGGTCATAAACCCAATAGATTGACTAATAACCATCAGGCAGAATGCAAAGTTGGCAGACCTGTACCCATGGCTGGCTTTGGAGGTCCAGCCTGCTGAGAGTTTACAGCCAATGTATCAGAGCTGAGCAGGCCTCTGAGTGATCTAACATTGCAGATGTCCGGAGAGAACGTAGATTGAGTGGCTTGGATATTGACTCAGTGTTGACTACCATTCTTATCAACAGGTAAGCTAAGTAACATATCAGGACTAAAAAAATAATATTCTACTATATTTTACTTTCTCTAGTCTAGCGTTACCAATGATCACATTAGTCAGATAGAACTGACAGGCTAACTCACCTAAACATTTGTTATATTTTCCTAAATTATGACATCAGAGCTACATAGTACTAGTGTGTAAAGACATAGCCGTTTGCAGACATTCTGCAACTTCTAGCAGTTCAAATAGCAGCCGTGTTGTGCTGAATGCAGATTTATAAGCTACATACCCTAGGTAACTAGTGTTGTCATGGATGTTGAATTTTCCCATTCTGTAACAATATCTGCACCTAGGTAATGATGTACCTGGGTGTCTGGGTAACAATAACTAGCTTAGCTGTTGTGTTGTGCAGTAGTATTGCTATAATACATTGCAAAGTTGCAATATAAATAAATTATTAATTACTTATCTGATGTGATGTTACAATAACCAGCTGCCTATCTCACTAAGTTCAGCAGTGTACCACCACTGTGCACAAAGACACAGAGAGAGAGAACATCAGCAACCACTTACGGGGCCTGAGTTTGATCGAGAGCAGCTAGTGATGCAGTGTCTGCTTTGGGTTGCGACTGCAGTTCACTAGATGGGTTTCAAATAACCTTTTGCTCCTTTAAATACTCTAACACAATACACCAACTCACTACCAAAAGCTCTGTGGGGTGCTGACAGAAATCAGGGAGACAGATATTACCACAAATTCAACCAGTGAGTTTGCTTGAATGATTTTTTCAGAAATCCGTGGTGCTGTTCTGAATGCTGAAAGGTTATATATTTTTCATGAATAAAAATAAACAAGACCAAGTAAGCGTAGAAAGTATTTATTTTAAAAATTTGTTTTGTGATGTGGGTTTGTGTAATAAGTGATTGGGGGATGGGAGTCACCTTTTATTTTACTTCCATTTACTGCCCTGAGCTCTAAAAAGGGAAAAAGTTACGTCGTTGGCCAGAAATGAGTCGGCTGCAGGCGCTGAGTTTGAATTTGCAGTGTGTTTGTAGCCTATTTTTTAAATAAATCTTTGCTTTATCCCCATTTTGTATCTCCATACCAGTAGGGGGTAGGAAGAAAGGGAAACAGCTTTATAACTCCACATATGAGCATCACAGAGCAGCAGTGTAGTATGATGGGTAAGGAGCTGGCCAAAAAACTTAAAGGTCACAGGTTTGATTCCCAGGTAGGAAACTGCTGAATCTTGAAAGGGACATCTTTACATGTAAAGCCAATGGAAAGACTGCATATGTATTCCATATTTAGTCACAGTCATTGATAATACAATGACATGAGTGTAGCACAGTGGGTAAGGAACTGGGCTTGTAACCGAGAGGTCGCAGGTTCGATTCCCGGGTAAGGACACTGCCGTTGTACCCTTGAGCAAGGTACTTAACCTGCATTGCTTCAGTATATATCCAGCTGTATAAATGGATACAATGTAAAATGCTATGTAAAAAAGTTGTGTAAGTCGCTCTGGATATGAGCGTCTGCTAAATGCCTGTAATGTAATGTAATAACATGGTATAATTCCACAAAAATTCCTCTTGTTTGTTTCGCTATTCAGTGATTAGCATTTTTCACCGCTGTAGTGGCATACTTTCAGGCTATTGTTGGGTTTATTTTCTTGCTATGACAGAAGACAGACACTTTTGTCCAGTGTGTCATGCTTGGGGGGTGTAGTTGCAGATGAGACAGCAGGGAGGGGTTTCTATTTGAATGGATGACCTACGCAACAATGATGCCACTTAGAAACACTGTATTTGGCATAGTCTTTGTGCATTGTCGACTAATCATGCAAGAACAGAGTTTGTTGTTTCGACTCATATTTTGGTTGCAGGAGCACTGAATGTCTAAGTTGAGCAATTTCAGGATGTCGGCGTTTGTTTCTTAACACCCAGGTAAGCTTTTACTAAGCAAATAACCTACCATACTGACCAGTCTGGTATGTACTTATCCTAAATGCTTGTGGCCAGGTAGCTATTTCTTTTTCATTAATCACTTGGAAATTAGCTGAACACATTTAACATTAAACACTTAACTACCTTAAAAAGTCAAACATGTTGATGAGTAAAATTTTTCCTTTAAAAAATATTAAACACCATTTGAAAATAAAGCTTTATACTCAAAAATTACTTCCAGAACAGTTTAACCTATCTTGCTCAAAAAATGTTTTGTAAAAAAAAAAAATAATAACTTGGTTATCACATTGCTCCATTCTATTGGGAGGTGGTAGAGGAGTGAAATGCACATGTACGAACCTGAACTGACTACGGTATTGCATTGTACAGTAAGTTATTGACCATGTTACATTTAGCAAGCATTATATTTATGGCCACTCTCCCCTACAATTTTTTTCTATTTGTACACAACTTAGATAAACAGTTTTAAACATGGATTTCTTTAAAACAGGTGCATACAAAACCACAAATCATCCAATCCCGCAATAAACTAAAACTAAAACTAACTAAAACTAAAAATAACGTTTAGAAATTGGTTGCTGGTTTAAAAATCCATGCAGGTATGCCAGCAAGTCAAGTTACACCTTGTAACGAGTGTCTTGCGTTATTTATGCCATTTTCCAAGTCCACCTTGATACTCACATCTGGAGTTCTAAAGCTTTAAATAGAACACTACCTAACTGGGTGAGGATTGGCCAGATTTGTTATCTGTGCAAAGGGGTTAATGCACCTGTACTGTCAGACTTAATACCGGACGAAGACAAGTGTGGATATATACACAGATCATATTTCTAAGGGAAATATAGGCCTAATCAACACAGCTATTTGAGGGTAGGTAATGCAATAACAAATTCCAAGTTGTTTAGGGTTCAGTATACATTGCAAGCTAGAAAATCATGTTTTAAATCAAATAAAATTATTTGTACAACATAAAACCCAGCTATATAAACAATTCTATTGCAATGGAGAAGATTGGATCAGACATCTGGGAGATTCGATGACGTAACACTGGAGAACAATCTGGTTCTTTACAGTAACACCGCGTTAAATTCCTGCAGCAGTGGTAATGGTAGATGAAACAATGCACACAATATTTTCTATTTGAAAAGTACATAAATTTGTGATGAGAGAAATACAATAATGACATCACTAAATAAGCTTGTAAATAATCAGCAGTGTCTTGCCTACTGGTATCAATTATTCAGAAGCCAAATTAGGTAACAGTGTGTATACTGTTACCTAAGAAATTAATCAAAATAATGAATAGCTTTGAATTTGATGAAATGTTGAAGTAGCAAGGATTCATTTTCCTACCTGGAGAAGCCTTCACTGATCATTAAAATAAGAAAATTATAAAAATAATAAAATAAAACTTACCACAAAAAACCTGCAAGAAATATGTCAGCAGGTTAGACAATTTCACAGATAATTATTTAGAACTTACTTGTAAGAATAGTCAACAGAAACAGGTATTCTGTATAGGAAATCAAACCTATAAAAATAAAAGGAAGATTACTTCACACATTATGTTTCAAATGCTTTCCAGAAAAGAAAATGACAATAAAGATGAGAGTATACCTGCTGTGAAAACTAAATTTGGCTAGTTCATACAAACTAAATGATGCATTTGTGGAGAAAACAAAACACCACATTGTGCGCACATACCTGCTGGCCGAATGAGCTGAGATGCAGAGAAGATTGTATGTTCCTCCACTCAATCAGACAGGTCACAGCCAATGCAGCCAATGCCGCCACTCATACGACCAACACACTGACACCAGCAAGCATGCGCACACTCCAGTGGCCAAAGTCAATGTGGAGTTTTGTCTTCTCCACAAACGATTAGTTTGTATAAACATGCTAAATTAAATTTAGTTTCGGCAGCAAGTACACTCCAGGCTTAAAATTATGAGCAATCCAAAAAGCAACCACACGCTACTTATTTTAAAAACCAGCCACCATTTGTCTTGTGAGGCCAATCAATGGCTGTAGCCTATACATTGTTCAGTCTCTGAAATAACCCAAATCAACTAGGCTACACGTTACCTGACAGATGTGTTTTCGATTGATTTTTAAAACGAACTACTGTTGGTGCCTCTCTGATGTGTAGGCGACGTGGGGCGACGTAGCTCAGGAGGTAAGACCGATTGTCTGGCAGTCGGAGGGTTGCCGGTTCAAACCCCGCCCTGGGCATGTCGAAGTGTCCTTGAGCAAGACACCTAACCCCTAACTGCTCTGGCGAATGAGAGGCATCAATTGTAAAGCGCTTTGGATAAAAGCGCTATATAAATGCAGTCCATTCATTTATAGAAATAGGCTGTTCCACAGTATAGGTGCATGTAAGGAAAAGGAAGCTTCACCTACTCTTTTATTGAGAACGTTTGGGAGACAGAGAAGGCTAATATCTATCGATGAGTACACTGACTGGTGTACATAGATCATTACACCAATGATTTTACTTTTATGCCAATCCAGCTAGCCTACAATTGTAGCTACTGGATTTTAGAAACAGAAACTACAAACACAGTACTGTAAAACAAGGGCTAGTTAAGCTAGTAGCTCAGCCCAACACTAGATATAGAACTATTACACAAACACAAAAAAATGTAGACTCAAAAAATAAATAGTTGGATATATTTACTGAATAAATAAATAATAGACATGCTGCACGCAATTAAGTATGTGTGACATCTTCAACTTAATTAGTTTTTCCTAACGTCTTAATAACATTGTGTGCAGTCCAATGATTTATTTATTTATTTTTTGGTTACACTACCACCCAACAGAACCCCCCCACCCCCCCCAATTGTCATGAAAAGGGATGATCTGCTTTCATGCTCACTTATAAGGTGGCAGGTCACAAGAATATTACAGCCCTTTCAAATCCGTGAAATATTATACATTACCATTATCTCCAAAGCTTCTGAAAAGGTTCTTGCCAGCCTCAGCATTCGAAGCAATATCCAGCATTTCATCCACTTCCTGAGGAAATTGCAAAAAGAACCATTAAACTCGGTATGACAAGTAGTATGAAAAAAAGGGTTGGATACAGTTTAGATTTCATCGATTCCGGTTACCAATCCAAATGTTTTAATCAAATCGAGTTCTTATTGAATCCTGGTTCTGATTCTTGTCATATTTTTTTGAAAAAAAAAAGAACCAAAATGTGTTGTAGATAAAACCAACTTATTTTTCAGCAAATAAATAAATAAATCTAAAATTACTGGCTCAGACTTGTGTAAACGGCAAATTAATCAATAATCCCTAGTCAGGGAATGGTTATGTGCTCACTAACAGAACTTAAAAATAGACTCCTTTATCTGAGAAAAAAGGAAATAAGACTAGAAACACACACCAAAACCCTCAGTGAATATTACAGAGCAGGATGCATTCAGAGAGGGTTACATATTCTTAAAGAACCGACCATTGGAAAAGACGATTAAGCATTTTGCCAGAGATGGTGTGAGATTTTAAATCATTGGCCTAAATTAAATTAATTTAGTAATTTATTTTACTACTGCTTCTCCAGTAAAAGTCAAAATTGATGAGCAGTCAGAAATATTAAAAAAACATGAACTTGTTTTTAAAACCAAGATAACAGAAATGGAAAACGAACCTTTCAAAATGGAATTACAACAAAATAAAATTCAGATGTATCGCCAAGACACACTTGATTATAAAGACAATAAGGAGGAAGACCCAGGAACTACACAACTCCCTCTCATTCCAGTCAAAGTAAATGGTCTTGCATAGGGTTTCTCAACGGGGGCATTCTCAGATTGCAAGGGGGTGCTGGAAGGACGATGGAACAAAGTAATGGAGTTGCAGGTATTATGGGGGGCGTCTGCACAAGTTTAACTGTCGAGCCCCGGAGGCCAAGCTGTCAGATGGCCTCTGATGTCGAAGGGGAAAATCACAATTCTTACAATTAATAAAATAAATTAAAGCCGCAAGCGGCGTTGGGAGGGGTCCAAGCATTGGCACTATCGCGCCCCCTATGGAGCGATTTAAAAATGGCTTTGTCCTCATGATCATATACCTTCACCCAACATATCTACTGAATATCATGATTAACAATGGATTGGAATATGTGTCTGACGTAGTAAAAAATTGATGACTTATGGCCAAATTTGTGCTAAGACATGCTGCCTGATGACTTAGTTGCGTCACCATGGATGTGTCCTGGCCGCTTCCCGTAAAGGCCTTTACTATGTCGTAACACTTAGATGGCCCGGAGTGTATGTACAGCTGCAGTGTTTCAACGCCGCAACTAAAAAAGGCGTCACACTAGTGTTGTCACGGTACCAAAATTTTGACTTTGATACTGATACCAGGTTTAGTATCACGATACTCAATACTGAAATGATACTTGAAACTTAAACGATGCTGATTCGATACTCGGTACCTAACAATACTGAAATTACCTTAACTCTCTGGGGTCTAAGGGTAAAATGAGGCACACTGGTGATTGTGCGATGCTCTGACATTTGTGTAAATTTCATCAACTTTATATACAGTGATTCCAAAGTGTTTCATATCTTTGTTTTCAGCACAAACTCAGCTACAACAATATGGCAGCAGTAAGTAGGACATAATAATGTGTGGATTGTAAACTGCTCTAAAACACACAAACTGTAAACAGTAGTTTTGAACATGCACAGGAATGTTGTAATAAAACACACTAAACAATTGTGAATAAGACTTTTGGGCACTGAAATGTGTTCTTCAAGGTCTTGGGTATCAAAAGATGACAAAATATTTTAGCAAATCCAATGAGAAATATAAAATAAATTGCTAAAAGTTAGTGTTGTGACTACTATTTTTCAACACCAGGTGAGAATGGGAGGGCAAATGGCCTTTCTGTAATGAATATGCATTGAGTAGGAATACCTGCCAGCTAAGTAGGCTATTCACACCTGGCCGCATGCCTCCCCACCACTAAGACAAAGACTCAGTGAGCCATTTAGAAGACAGAAACAAAGACAACTTTTGATTTTAGAACATTTATTGAAGTAAACTGCATGGAAGATGAGATGAGACTGGTGTACTCTTGCAACGTCTGCCTGGTCTCTTAAGCCGCGTTTCCACCGCAGGAACTAGGGTCTAAATTTAGTTCTGGGGGCTTTGTTTTACGCCCCAAAACGTTCCTGCTCGGGGGGTAGTACTTTCCGAAAGTACAGGAACGTTTTGGGTGGAGCTTGCAGCGCTGAACATTTCTGATTGGTCGAGTACTCGTAGCATTTCTGTTGTATTTATTTTCCGCCATTACCCGCCATGTTTGAAAATATGCAGCGGCAAACCAATTTATTTTCATAATAACTTCAAATCAAACTTGTATGTTATGCGGCGCAGTAGCCTACTTTTGGTTATAGCCTGTCAACGTCTTGGAATTATAACGTGTGCTCTTCTGTTCTTTTCTTGCTTTAGTATTCGTTTTATAAAATGCTAAGCATTCGTGCTGGGACAGCATATTACGTAGGCTACCAAAACATTCAAACGAATTAATTCGGTTGCTGAATATTTTCTTCCGGATTTTCTTTGTTAGCCCGTTGTAATTGACTCAAAACGTTTGATACAGTTATGTGAGGTATGCGGTAGTTCTGCATAATTAACATTGGTGATACAGTACAAGCAAACTGGAAATCACCTTCCGCACTTTTTATCCGGATAAAATAACAGGTTAATTCTAGTAATCTTCCCTTTAGCTTTTTCAGACTGCCATAATTTTACTCAATTTTACTGCCATTTTTCAATTCCACGAAAAGACCAGGAAGACTATGGACTCATTTATGGTGCATGGTTCGCACTTGGAGGGCACACTTCGCTGCTCGGCTAGCAGTAACTTCGAAGGAAAGCAAACGGTGGCTGTACCACTACTATTTACATTTTCACACAAGTCCGAGTTTTTGTTCTATTCTTGTCATTTTGCGATTAGCCTATATGGAATTGACGACGAGAAAGTAATAAAACAGCAAATTGTTTACAACGTGTGCATGTTTTCTGCTGTTAATGAATGTGTTTGAGAGGATATATGAAAATCAATAAATACAAAAGTAACCATATATAGTCATTGTTGGTAACCCGTTGTATATAAGTGGAATAAACCCCTCCGGGCTGTCCCGGTTATTAGAAAATAATGTAGGCTACTTCGGTGGTAGTATGGGGTTACAGAAGAAATCATATGACAGATGGACCGACGACAACGTCAGTGGGCTAATTTGCCTAATCTTCGCGGTACTTTAGACCCCGGTGGAAACGCAGACAACCATAGGCTGAAGGAACCTTTTAGTTCCTGGTAAAGTAGTTCCTGGGACTGAAAGTTCCGGGTAATTTTGGTGGAAACGTGGCTTTAGCTAGTGGTGAACTAGGCCGTGTTTCCTGATCAACATCTCTGCAAATATAATAAAAACAAAATTGTTAGGAAATGTGAAATCAAATCAAACTTTATTTATATAGCACATTTCCTTCAACAGGTGAAAATTAAATGTGCTTTACAAAAAAGGGACAAACCACTAACTAATGAAAACAAAATTTATGAAATGTGACATCATATACAAACAAAGAACCAAACAAACACAACCAGACGCAGAGAGGTAGCCTATAATTTTGAGAAGCAATGGTTAGAATCATTCGTAGTGTGGGAATTTACAAGTGCGCATATTAGTTAATATTCCTACAAACACACAGAGAATGTAATACAACACACATTTACAAATAATGCAAGCTATCAACGAAAAAACATTAGCTTAACTAAATAAACACTGATATTCCAACTAAACTACACGCAACTCATCAATAACAATGCCTCAATCTGACCTAGGCTAGGTCTGTTTAGCTAAGTGGTTATTTTATTGCTATTTCCCGAACTTACTTAGAGTATGCTAATATCGATTGTGCAAGGACATCAGTTTTAGAATCCTAGCCACGCCACTACACGCCAGGCATGAGCTATTTATTACGAATATAATCGAAAAACATACAGTCTACCTGATACTTCTAACACAACCAGACGCAGAGAGCCTAGCCTTCGTAGTGTGGGAATTTACAAACGCGCACATTGCTGGATATTCCTACAAACACACAGATACGTTGCAATACAGTACACATATTTACCAATATGATCATAAGAAATATACTTACGCATGAAGTTGATCCTCAGCTGGATCAGTTCGCTGTTCGAAATGACACCGCTCTTCATCAGTGTCGGCTTCCGGACGGACCATTTTCCAAAATTAAACGAAATGTTCACCTCAAAAGAAGTGAATTAGGCGACACTCTGTGACATTCTATCCCGCTTTCGCACCTGGCATTTCTCACATGGATCTCGCATCGCCCCTCCTTTAGTCTCCTTCTATGGAGAGTAATTATAATGTTGTTAACATGTGAATGCGATTTGGGCGGACTTCCTGCTGAGCGAAATTCACATAGTAATGAGTAAAGTTTAGCGAAGCATACATGATCTAATTAATCAAATTTGGAACATTTAAAACAATTTATATTATTTGCCAATGGGCGCATTGGAAAGTCGCGATTCTAAGGTTTCTGTCAATGTTTTTGTTGCGTCTGTAAGATAACAGCACGTGAAGTTAATCATCCAAATAGAAACGAAAGTTAATTTCATCTTGTCGAGCTCCGCCGGCGGAGCTCTCGACCCCAGAGGGTTAATAGATCAGAAACGTAATGTCCACAAGGGTTGACCTCATTTTCGAATTCATGGTTTATTTACAACCTTTAAGTTGAAGCCTCTTCAACATATTAATAAGCATAGGCCTATAGTGTTACAACACTAAACAGTAGAAAAATATATTAAATATATTTCAAAAATTAAACAGTTGTAAACTAAATAATCTTTAAAACAGGTCTTTCCCCTTTAAATAGATTTAAAAACAGCATATTTTAATAACAATACAGCATCTATCTATAATCAAATATTTCCAAATTGGAACACCTATTGCTACTGAAGTGAACTGAGTCAAAGCTTGCGCTGTATCAAGGAGCTGAGTGCACCAGCGCAAGTCACCTCACTTGGCAACCTTAGTTGCTACTGCCATCTAGCGAAGATTCTGACAAATTACACTTTTCATCCTCTAAATCAGTAATGCGGGAGACACATTTTCCTGGCTTTTACATTTGACACAAAACTACCGAACGTCAGAAAATTCTAATACCGAACAGTTTCTCTTTTTTTAAGTACCGAAAAGGTGCTGAAGTTTCTGTATACCGTGCAACATTACGTCAGACACATACCTATTCCAATCCATTGCTCAGCTTAGCAGAGAATGCACATTTCAGAGCGCCTCAGAGACAGATAGAATAATAACACATAAATACACATTTCAAATAATAAATACAACATTGAGAAAAAACGAAACAAAAGACAAAATATCAACTCGCGACCTGCGTGCTGCGTGCAGAGCAGCCTACTGTTTTATTTATTTAGACATTGGCAGATGAGAAAATTTTAAGTTACGCTGACCTATAAAACGTTATTCCAAATACAAAATCAGACATGTTATACATCGTTATAAAGCTTATAATCTCACCTACTGAATGAATGAATTGTCAATAAAGCCAAATTGCACTGAGAAGGGCGACAACGCCGTAAGCAACAGGTGTGGTATTACGCACAGCTATTTTTGAAAATATCCGACATTTCACAAACGGATTATCCAAGACAATATATGACCACTCAGTCGCAAAAGGGACATCTCTACGCGTAAAACCAATGGTAAGATTGTATATATATTCAATGTTTAGTCCCAGATATTGACTGTAGAATGACATGGCATAATTAAAAAAAAACTTTGTCTCGTTTATTTCGTTATTCAGTGAGCAGCGTTTTCACTGCTGTATTGGCATATTTTAGGGCTAATGTCGGGTTTATCTTGTTGCTACGGAATATTACATTACATTACAGGCATTTAGTAGACGCTCATATCCAGAGCGACGTACAACAAAGTGTATAAACATAACCAGGAACAAGTGTGTCGAAAACCCTAGAGAGCAGTAGCCTACCGTTCCAAGTGCAGGGAACAACCGCATAGTCCAAATTGGACCCTGTAGGTTAAACGGATTAACACTAACACAAACAACGCAGTCTATGCAGAAATACGAGCAATAGTTAAGACGAGTGCATTAACTAAGTCACCTACTGAACAACTACCTAGTTACAACCCTAAACTTACAGTCAAATTAGAGATTAAATTGAGAATACGATTTCTCTCAGCACAATGACGGATTTAAAGACTAAACGAACTCACCCGATATTGTCTTCAAATGGACCGTATTATTTATTTAGACATTGGCAGACTATAGCGTAAAATGCGTCTTTTGTTTATATTCAATATTAGTAAATGCAACGAGAAACTGCAGCTGTATGTCGTCATGTTATGGTAGCAACGGAACGAAGCGGACTATATATGTATTGGACTACCGTCATTGTTTCATTATACCAGCGTGTTTTCGCGCGTTTGCACAGAAACTCAGAACCTATCAATAAAATGGTTTAGCTATTTCTCAGCATAATGACTTATTTAAAAATTGAACTAACTCACCCGACACTGTCTTCCAATGCTTCCCGACGGTCAGACCGTGCCCTCACTGATATAAACTAGACCCTACGGCAATAGTTAAGACGAGTTAAGTCACCTACGAAACAACTACCTAGTTACAACCCTAAACTTATAGTCGATTTAGAGATTAAATTGAGGATACGATTTCTCTCAGCACAATGACGGATTTAAAGACTAAACGAACTCACCCGATATTGTCTTCAAATGGACCGTATTATTTATTTAGACACTGGCAGACTACAGAATAAATTGCGTCTTTTGTTTATATTCAATATTCGTAATTGCCGCGAGAAACTGCAGCTGTAGGTCGTTATGTTATGGTAGCAACGGAACGAAGCGGACTATATATGTATTGGACTACCGTCATTGTTTCATTATACCAGCGTGTTTTCGCGCGTTTGCACAGAAACTCAGAACCTATCAATAAAATGGTTTAGCTATTTCTCAGCATAATGACTTATTTAAAAATTGAACTAACTCACCCGACACTGTCTTCCAATGCTTCCCGACGGTCAGACCGTGCCCTCACTGATATAAATTAGACCCTACGGCAATAGTTAAGACGAGTTAAGTCACCTACGAAACAACCACCTAGTTACAACCCTAAACTTACAGTCGATTTAGAGATTAAATTGAGGATACGATTTACAGCATAAATTGCGTCTTTTGTTTATATTCAATATTAGTAAATGCAGCGAGAAACTGCAGCTGTATGTCGTTATGTTATGGTAGCAACGGAACGAAGCGGACTATATATGCATTAGGCTACCGTCATTGTTTTATTATACCAGCGTGTTTTCGCGCGTTTGCACAGAAACTCAAAAACTACCAATAAAATGATTTAGCTTTTTCTCACCATAATGACAGATTTAAAGACTTAACAAACTCACTTGATACTGTCTTCAAATGGATCCATGCCAAAGAAAAGTAATTATTCATCCTCTCAGAAAGCTTTTACTAAGAAACTTTGGGTAGCCTATCCTAGCATGCACGCTAGGTGGCAGTGTCAGACCGTCCTTTCACTGATAAAAACTAAACCCTACGGTGTCAGATTACTTGCGTCGCCATGGTTGTCGCTAGCCGTAAAGAAGTTTACTCGATGTCGTAATCGTTTGGATTTGGAGCTCCAGCTTTTCCGCACCCCACCTAATGAAAAAGTCCAAATGGTGTGCAAACCATATGGCGGACATAGGTGCTCCCAATAGGAGTTGTAGAGCACATTCAGATGCATCAGTCGATGAAGTTTTGTGTTGATCTGACTTATGGTGTGGGAGTTATGGCCTTTTAAAGTATGACCCTCTTGTTATAGCGCCACCATCTGGCCAACATAGGTGATTTTTAGTGCCTGAGTAGTGGGGGGCCATAGGAACCCACCTGCCAAATTTGGTTGCTCTAGGACTTACGGTTGCTGAGCCTCAGACATTTTAGCGGAGAAAACTGCCACGCCCCAACTAAAAAGTCTAAATGGCGGGCAAACAATATGGCGGACAAAGGTGGGGCCAATGACAAAGTTGTAGAGCACGTTGAGATGCATAGGTCGATGAAGTGTTGTGTTGATCTAACTTATGGTGTGGGAGTTATGGGCTTTTACGCGTTACCCTTTGTTATAGCGCCACCATCTGGCTGACATATGTGATTTGTAGTGCCTGAGTAGTGGGGGCCCATAGGAACCCACCTGCCAAATTTGGTTGCTCCAGGACTTACGGTTGCTGAGCCTCAGACACTTTTAGCGGAAAAAAATAATAATAAGAATAATAATCCTAACAGATACAATAGGGTTCCACCAGCTTCGCTGCTTGGACCCCTAATAATAATAATAATCCTAACAAATACAATAGGGGTCCACCAGCTTCGCTGATTGGACCCCTAAAAATATGCAAGAGAACAGGCAATGGTTTGTGGAAGCAACCACACTAAATGCCAAGGAACATTAGAGGCTGAGAATCATTACCTGACTGAAATTTAACGAAGACACTATTATAAAATCAAACTTAAACACTTTGTTAGATGTTTGCCTGCATGAATATGTATCTGGTAATCAAACGTGTCAGTATAGTCCAAAAAAAGTTTGGACTATAGTTAGTTTTGGACCTTCTTATTTAGTTTAGTATTTTACACATATTTAGTGTAAAATACAGACTTTGAAATGTCCTACGTTCCAAAAACGCAGCATTCCATGGGGTAGCGAGGGCACTGATGTCGTAGATTGGGGACATTCATTGCACAATGGCCCCTGTAGGTTCTGAGATTTTGAGGAGAGCAAAAGTGTCAAGACGGTAACTGGTGGATTTTTTTGTAAGCTGACTTTTATAGTTAAACTTTATGCAGTTTATGGCTGTAGCAATACATGCAACCTAGCTAGCTGGCAGGTGAACTCCTACCCCAGTAATGAGTTGGGGAAATCTGTAAATTAATAACATACGCATAGTAGGCTTAAACACAGTCTAGCCAACTAAAAGTAAGCCACTGTGCCGAATTATGCTTCTTTTTTGTGCTTTTTAGTCTGTACACCGAAGCAAGCTACCTGGCTTAATGTTTTGACCAGCCTACAGCCAAACATTGTCCGGACTGAGCCCTGTTCATGGTTCTGATGGTTCTGTCTACCTTGACCTACTTTCCCAATTGCCCAAGTCGCACAAGCCAACACATTGTCTAGTGTAAAATATCTAGGCCTAATGGTGCAGTGTGTGCATGTGTTTGCGTGTGTCTGAGGGTGAGAGGGGGATCATACAACTCGCCTCTGCCACTGCTACAACCCTTCTTTTTTTTTTTACCAGGCAGTTTTCTTTTTGATGTTCCAAAGTTTTCATTGGCCACAGTACAATGATGACATGCACAGAAAACAAATGTATTATCTTAATAAAGCTAGCTAAAGAGCATGACATGACATCCACATTTCTTTCAGACTAAGCACTTTTTCTTTGAATTTCGCAATGCTACCGATGGCTGTGTAAATATTATGATCAATAAACAGAAAAAATGTCAGACCAATATTTGCATTTATAGAATACAGGGTATTCTCTCCCGGGATATTGGCTCTACTTATCAGTGTAAAAAATGCAGAATCCTATGTTAATGCAACCTCAGAGTCTGATATTAACCTCTTGACCACAAGCACATAATTTGGCATGTGCATAAAATTAATCTGAAAAGATTGAGTCAATCATCTTGAGTTAAAACAAGACCAGGTTAAAACCTGCTGGATCTAACACACGTGATCCGGCCGACCAATGGTGTAACTTCATAACTTGGCCAACCAATGGTGTAACTTCATCAGTCAGTCACTCAGTCGCAGACGTTCACGTTTGTAGGGCTGGCCCCGCTGTTACGGTCCAGCCAAAAATCACAAAGCAATGCAGGCCTGTGAACTGTATGGCACACACTGTGCCTTGAAAAAAAAAGGTGCCCCGCAAACATCAGTCTGTGACTATATGTGGACACTTGACATTTGACATCTCATCCAAAATTATGGGCATTGATGTGGAGTTGGTCCACCATTTGCCGCTATAACAACCTCTTCTCTTCTGGGATTGTGCACCAATTTTGCACTGGTATGACTATGCAAAGGTACTCAGAAGGCTGCTTTCTTAACCCCTTAGCGCACATGCCAAATCTGGCCAATCCTTGCCCATTTAGGGGGTACCCTATTTAAAGCTTTATAACTCGAGATGGAACACCACAGAGACTTGAAAAATGGCATTTGTAACATTTACAATACTAGCTTAGACTAGTTTATATTCATATTAATTCAAAATAAAGTGCCACAAAATGCAATTCTCTAGGCAAAAAATCCAAAATGAATTTGCTCATTTTTTTGCTGGATCAAAAACATCTTGACCACAAGTTCATAAATTCTATGGGTGGATATGTAGAACTACTAAAGAACTATGAAGCAAAAACTAAGCAGTGTTCCCAGCGTCTCCAAATCTACCCAAAATGTCTAAATTATGCATTGCTGTAAATCACAACAAATTCACGTATTTCACTACAAATTAAAGCCCGACCGATGCCAGATTTTTGGGTCCGATGCCGATCCCGATTTTGGAGAGTCCTAGCCCACCGATTACCGATGTTTTGACTGATATTTTGTCAAAAAGTGCAACATTTTCAAATCAATTTAAAAAACATATTTTATTAAAGTTTCTATATTTAAGAACATTTAACTTATAAGCAAACAAATAAAAATAAAAATAAACACACAAATAACTTTTTAGATAAAAAAAGTAAAAGATGATATTAAATTAAATATACATATTAATACCACCTAAGTGTGTGAAATCAAAATAACTCCACACCTTGCTTTTGCTCCTTTCTTTTCCAGCCATCTATAAAAAATTAATTCAATTTAAAATTTAAAAATTTAAAATCAGTTTTCCAGTTTCAAACATGTATTTTTATGAATATTATTATTATTGTTGTTGTTGTAATTTGTTATTATTATTTATTAGTATCTATTCTCAGTACATTAATTATATTTTCTTATTTTATTCCTACTACATGATCTCAAAGAGTAAGACATTATCTAGCGAGTTTCCCTGTCCATAAGAATTAGGCGGTGAAAATAACTACAATGCGCTCTGACGCGTGACTAGATGACACACCCGCTCGCAATAACGCATTAGCTATTGACACAGCCTCATTATTTCTTATTATATATTCTCAGTAAGTTAAATGAATTATATTTTCTTATTTTATTTCTACTACATGATCTCAAAGAGTAAGACATTATCTAGCGGAGATAAAGAGTGAATCAAGTGTAACGTTAGATGAAATTAAATTGACTGGATGAAATACGTGAAAAAAACTACAATGCGCTTTCGTGCAGGTTACCCGCGCTAACTGCTGGTTGATTCACTTCTCCAACAGCAATCCTTCTCTCATGTTATCACGACAAAGCTGGATAACATGGCTTAAAATGATCCACGTTAGAAGTGTTTTATCTGCATTTTTACTGTCTGGTTAGCTTGCTACGATGACACGTGACTAGATGACACACTCGCTTGCAATCACGCGTTGGCTATTTACACAGCATCATATAGTAGCTAATATCATTATCTCAGATAAAAAAACAAATGTGTGATACATTCAATCACCATTTTATTTTGGCTGGTTATTTATTTGAGAATACATCGATGTCCTCTGGAAATGTAGATCCCACGCTGCTTATGTGCTCACTGCCACTTCATAAAGGCTTGCTAGCCAGCTTGCTAAAGTGAACCAAATATGTTAGCTAGCTTGCTCGCTTGATAATGAGGATTGATAAACATAGTGGTCGTATAAACGCATTTAATTAAAAACTTTCACTAAATATACATACCTTTATTGCGGCAATCGAATCTGTGCAGACAAGTCTTGCAGTGGAGAATGTTGGATGAGGCACGAGTGACAAACATCTCATTAGAGAAGTAGCGCGTCAGCTGCTGCACTTCACACTTGTATTAGAGCTCCCTCTACTGGATAATTCTAGTAAATAGCAATTACAACGTTCGAACAGACAAGTACAGATAAATAATCATTGTTTTTTTGTTTATTATACTTATTAAAAAATCGGGGCACATCGGCGGCATAACTGCCAATCCCGATGTCGTCAAAAAAGTCAAATAATGGCCGATATATCGGCCAAACCGATATCGGTCGGGCTCTACTACAAATCGGCCACATGTCATCCTTGACTACCGATACAGATATGGTCCAAAAATGCAAATATCAGCCCAATATATCGGTCGTCCGATATATTGGTCGGGCTCTATTCAGAATCCGTAAAATGTAAATGCAATGCTCAGTGAAATCTGGGGATATCATTGATGGAATGTTGGGAAACTGAGTTTTAAAGTCAATAGTCAATATATCATATTAAATTCCATAAAAGGACAATTATTGTCCACAATATGTTTATTTCAGGTTAAACTTATATTTTAAATAATATTTATGTTGATAAAAAAAATGGTCCAATTCTATTCAGCAGGTAATTTGTTCCAAGAAGTTGTTCCATTGAAGAGGTATATATATTTAGGGCAGCAGTGTAGCACAGTGGGCAAGGAACTGGGCTTGTAACCAAAAGGTCATAGGTTCAATTCCTGGAAAAGGACACTGCTGTTGTACCCTTCAGCAAGGTACTTAACCTGAATTACTTCAGTATATATCCGGCTGTATAAATGGATACAATGTAAAATGCTATGTAAAAAAAAGTCGATCAGGATAAGAGCGTCTGCTAAATGCCTGTAATGTAAATGTAATGTATATAGGCTTCTCATTAAACTGAACTCGTCTGTGGTTTTGAGATTCCTTTTTTAAGCAATTATCATTCCTGCACCAATATTTGTGTGCCAAATTCAAATGAACGGCTTGTGAAATGACAGGAATGTTTCCATTTAATGTTATTGAATAAGCACATGTTTAACCTCAAAATTGGGTGTGAGAAAAGCCTTTTAGTTTATTCATCCATTCATAAATAATTTGACACCACAGGTAAAAATAATTTTTTTCTCAGAGAAGACACAGCCTCACAATCAAGCTTTAGGGAGACACTTGCTCAAAAAATATATTATTATGGCTGACCTGATGGCCTTAATGTGGCCAAAGATCCTAAAAATTTTGCAGCTGACTATGCATAACGTTTTGATGACTTGCTGTAGACAAGGACAACAAAACATTTTTTGTCATTTCCAGCATCAATAATCAATAAATCATTTAGCAATATTTCCGTAAAACTGTATGTAAATTTTACATATAATCGGAAACAAACTAATTCTCCCAGATTTATCAAGCACTTTTTTTCGTATCCATATGCCTAAATAACAATCGTAAATAAAAAGCGCGTTCACAGAACTTGTGATCAGCATAAATTGACACCCCTAAAATGCCATATAAGGAGCTTGGAGTTCCACTGCAAGAAATTTAAAGAGATGACCAAAACAAAAAAAAACTAAATAAAAAAACTTCTCTGAAGCAAAGAATGAACTGCTGTTACTGGAAGTACAAGCCAAAAACATATTTTATTCAACAGTGTGACTGTATACTGTTGCATTAAGATTTCCCTTCCCTGGAACTAAGGGGCCTAGCCCAAACCATGAAAACAGCACGAGACCAATATTCCTCATCCACCAAACTTTACAGTTGGCACTATACGGGCAAGTACATATTTACACTTGGCACGATGCATTCTGCTAAACCCAGATTCGTCCATCAGACAGCCAGATAGTGAAGCGTGATTCATCACTCAAGAGAAAGTGCTTCCACTGCTCCGGAGTCCAAATGGCAGTGTGCTTTACACCACTCCCGCCGACGCTTGGCATTGATACGGCTGCTTGGTCATGGAAACCCGTTATGAAGCTCTTCACGAACACTGACGTCGTTTCCAGAGGTAGTCCTACTGTGAGCTTGTGTGGCTAACCACCTTGCAGCTGAGCTGTTGACAACTGTTGAAATTTGACAAACTGACTTTTGGTGGAAAGGTGGCATCCCATGACAGTGCCACGTTGAATGTCACTGAGCTCTTTGGTAAGACCCACTCTACTGCCAATGTTTGTCAATAGAGATTGCATGCCTGTATGCTTGATTTCATGCACCTGTTAGCAATGAGTGCAATAGCCAAAACCACTCATTATGCCCTATTCGCACGGGACTAGTATTACCTGGGGACCTCTAGTAATTTGTAATAATTGCGGAGGTCGTCTGTGATGTTAATCCCGTGCGAATCTGCCATGTCCGTAATTTGTAAAGTAAAAATTACCTACCATATTTCGCCAAACACAGAGGTCATATGATAATATTAGTCCCGTGCGAATCAGCATCTCGGTGATTTGGGGTCGTATTTGACTGTTACGCAGAGCATAGCCTTGACATTTTCAATCATATCCGGGGGGATAATGTCAGTAAATTCATAGACATATATACATAGTAGAGCCCGACCGATATATCGGTTTGCCCGATATATCGGCCATTATTTGACTTTTTTGACAACATCGGCAGTTATGCCGCCGATGTGTCCCGATATTTTAATAAGTATAATAAACAAAAAACAATGATTATTTATCTGTACTTGTCTGTTCGAATGTTGTAATTGCTATTTACTAGAATTATCCAGTAGAGGGAGCTCTAATACAAGTGTGAACTGCAGCAGCTGACGCGCTACTTCTCTAATGAGACGTTTGTCACTCGTGCCTCATCCAACATTCTCCACTGCAAGACTTGTCTGCACAGACTCGATTGCCGCAATAAAGATATGTATATTTAGTGAAAGTTTTTAGTTGAATGTGTTTATACGACCACTATGATTATCAAGCGAGTGAGCTAGCTAACATATTTGGTTCACTTTAGCAAGCTAGCTGGCTAGCAAGCCTTTATGAAGTGGCAGTGAGCACATAAGCAGCGTAGGATCTACATTTCCAGAGGACATCGCTGTATCCTCAAATAAATAACCAGCCAAAATAAAATGGTGATTGAATGCATCACACATTTGTTTTTTATTTGAGATAATGATATTAGCTACTACATGATACTGTGTCAATAGCCAACGCGTGATTGCAAGCGAGTGTGTCATCTAGTCACGCGTCATCGTAGCAAGCTAACCAGACAGTAAAAATGCAGATAAAACACTTCTAACATGGATCATTTTAAGCCATGTTATCTAGCTTTGTTGTGATAACATGAGAGAAGGATTGCTGTTGGAGAAGTGAATCAACCAGCAGTTAGCGCGGGTAACATGCACGAAAGCGCATTGTAGTTTTTTCACGTATTTCATTCAGTCAATTTAATTTCATCTAACGTTACACTTGATTCACTCTTTAGCTCCGCTAGATAATGTCTTACTCTTTGAGACCATGTAGTAGAAATAAAATAAGAAAATATAATTCATTTAACTTACTGAGAATATATAATAAGAAATAATGAGGCTGTGTCAATAGCTAATGCGTTATTGCGAGCGAGTGTGTCATCTAGTCACACGTCAGAGCGCATTGTAGTTATTTTCACCACCAAATTCTTATGGACAGGGAAGCTCGCTAGATAGTCTTACTCTTTGAGATCATGTAGTAGGAATAAAATAAGAAAATATAATTAATGTTCTGAGAGTAGATACTAAGAAATAATAGCAAATTAATAACAACAACAATAATAATAATATTCATAAAAATACATGTTTGAAACTGGAAAACTGATTTTAAATTTTTAAATTTTAAATTAAATTCATTTTTTATAGATGGCTGGAAAAGAAAGGAGTAAAAGCTTTAAGGTGGTGCTAATATATATATTTAATTTAATATCATCTTTTACTTTTTTATCTAAAAAGTTCTTTGTGTGTTTATTTTTATTTTTATTTGTTTGCTTGTAAGTTAAATGTTCTTAAATATAGAAACTTTAATAAAATATAAGTTTTTCAAATTGACTTTCAAGTTGCACTTTTTGACAAAATATTGGTCAAAACATCGGTAATCGGTGGGCTAAGACTCTCCAAAATCGGGATCGGCATCGGACCCAAAAATCTGGCATCGGTCGGGCTCTAATACATAGACGCCGCATTGGCCTTTGGATCAGTGTGTATCAACGTTAGGTTTACATGAACTGAATTACTTACGTGGTGGAAAATAATTCATTGTCATAAGGAATTGCCACAGTTAATTTTAACCTGGCAAGCTGGCTAGAAAGTAATAAATGCATTGCTAGCTAACTTGAGTAGGATTGTAAGCATCAAATAACCTTGATTGTAAGGCTAGCTTTGCTTGTTACCTACCTACACACTCCTCTCTTGAGCGTCTAGCAGCGATTATAGCCTAACTATAGAGATTCTAAGTAACTGGAGATAAAACTTTTTTTTTAACTCCACGTAGATCATAAACCCTTGAATATAAAAATGACTCATTGAAATTGGTTGAGAAATGTAAACGTTATAGTGCTTTTTATCCAGAAAAACCGCAGCTCCCCCGTTTACGTCTATTTGTTTTCAGGCCAGTCTTGCCTGGTCCAATATGACAGCGACGTTGACGTATCGCAGCAACGGGCCGAAGCAGTCAATGCGGCGTCTATGAGTAAATCTGAGTAAAATACAGACTTATCCCGTGCGAATGCGCCGCACGAAACACAGACGTGGGGGGGTAATTTCTAAATCACACGAGGTCCCCAGGTAATACTAGTCCCGTGCGAATAGGGCTTTAGAAGGGGTGTTCACATATTTTTGAAAATGTAGTGTGTTTTACAAAATACCCCATTTATGTTATTTCAAATGATAGTATATCAGAAATACTTTTTTAGTTATACATTTAATTGTAAGGAATGGTAGGTTGCAAAAAAACTGACAATACATTAAAAATAATGTACACATACTGTTCCTACAGATGCATGGTTCTATAAAATTATTCAGACAGACCAGTATTTCAAACAACAGTTAGTAGCTACTCACTTGTTTGCTCAAGACTTTCTGTTCCAGCTTGCCTATAAAACAAACAGAAAAGCCAAATGTTAATAGCCAAATATCTATGTAATAATAAATACAACTTGCAAAAGACAGACCGTGGACAGAAACCTATGAAATCACCTTCATTAGAACAATGGCAAACACAGTAAATGTCTGGTTAATAAGAAAAAACACCCATCATTTAAACTGATAAGAAGAATAATTGTAAAACGCTTTGTGATTGTTGCTCACCATAAACCAATGGTAAATTTTTATTTGTTTGCTATATGAAGGCACCATGGACTACAAAAGACAGTACACATAGCTACAAAGCCCATATGTCCAACTCAAATGGTGACTTGTTTAACACCAATTTTGCACCGGTATGACTATGCAAAGGTACTCAGAAGGCTGCTTTCTTAACCCCTTTCCAAATCTGGCCAATCCTCACCCATTTAGGGGGTACCCTATTTAAAGCTTTATAACTCCAACTGTGAACCCACAGAGACTTGAAAAATGGCTTAAATGAAAAAAGACATTTGTACCATTTACAATACTAACTTAGATTAGTTAATATTCATAATTTTGAAAGAAATAAAGTGCCATAAATGCAATTGTCTAAGCAAAAAATCAAAAATGAATTTGCTCTTTTTTAATTTGCAATGAAATACTGAGATATTGCATACATAGAGAAGGTGAAACTATACATGTCCTGGATCAAAGTTCATAAAATCCAAAGGTGGATACGTAGAACTACTATAGATCTATGAAGCAAAAACTAAGCAGTGTACTCAGCATCTCCAAATCTACCCAAAATGTCTGAATTATGCATTGCTGTAAATCACAACATATTCATGTTTTTCACTACAAATCAACTGTTTTTTTACTCAAGAAACTCACTGTTGCATCGTTTTCAAGTGGTAATTACAAGCTTTCCGTCAGTACAGTGGTCTAAAATAGCTAGGCGTCCAGAAACATATCCAAAATCTCTCAAAAATGAAATATGCTTTTTGTCCATTGTAAAGAATATAAATGAGCCCCTTATGAAGGTTTAAGATGAAACATTGATATCAGATTTAAAAATAATGCAAAAATATTGTCACACAATGCGGTATAGTACCTAAATGTGTAATAATTAACTCTTGTATGTATTTCTATACTCTGTACCTTTGTATGTTTTCTTGTATGGGGATGGGACAACATGAAAACAATTTTTGACCATCCACCACGTTTTGGCAATGTTCCAACTCTCGTCATCACTGTTGCATGCATCACAAAAACTACTAAACTATCAACGAATGCTTACAGTTAAGCACAAAATTATTCATACTCATGCCAAATTTTGAGTTATAGTGAATTTTTATATGACAAATAGGTTTCTTCTGGCTGGAAATGACATAAGGAGGTCACAAAAGACGGTAAGACAGTGTTAGAGATATTAATTAAAAATATTACCTATTTTTATTATTTTTTTTACATTTTGACAAAACATTCCATGTCCAAAATTATTCATACCCTTTCTCAGTAATCAATGGCAATGCCTTTATTTGCCATCACAGCAGTCAAACGGTTCTTATAATTGCCAACAAGCTTTTTGCACATCTCCACTGGGATTTTGGACCACTCCTCTTTTGCGAAGATCTCCCGGTCCTTGAGGTTGGAAGGCTTCCTTGCCATCACTCTGGTCTTCAGTTCCCTCCACAGATTCTCGATGGGATTCAGGTCTGGACTCCAAAATGTTGATATTGTTTTCTGTTAACCATTTCTTGACCACTTTGGCTGTATGTTTCGGATCATTGTCTTGTTGGAAGGTCCAGTGCTCCCCAAGGCCAAGTTTTTCTGCAGACTGCCTGATGTTTTCCTCCAGAATCTTAATATAGTCCTCTTTTCTCATTATGCCGTTTACTTTGACAAGGTTGTCTGGCCCATTGGCTGAAAAACACCCCCAAAGCATTACATTCCCACCACCTTGACCATGGGGATGGTGTTCTTGGGGTTGAATGCTTCTCCTTTCTTTCTCCAAATGAAAGCCACGTCCCTGTGTCCAAACAACTCCATTTTCATCTCGTCCGACCACAGAAGTGACGACCAAAAGCTTTCTTCTTTGTCCAGGTGAGCTTTTGCGAAGGCTAGGCAAGCTTTTGTGTGCCTGTCTTGGAAAAGTGGAGTCCTCCTTGGTTGGCATCCATGGAGGCCAGCCTTGTGCAGTGTCCGCTGGAGTGTCTGCCTTGAAATGTTGGTACCAGAATTGCCCAGATTCTTCAGGATGGCCTTGGTGGTGATCCTTGGATTCTTCTTGGCCTCTCGCACTACCACTCTTGCCAGCGCAGGGCTCACTTTTGGCTTCCTACCACGCCCTTTGAGATTTTTCAGAGTGGAACTCCTTGTACTTTTTGATGATGCTTTGCACTGTGGCCACTGGCACTTGAAAACACTTGGATATGGCTTTGTAGCCTTTCCCCTTCTTGTGAGCAGCCACAATGTGCAAAAATCACTAAGCTCTTTGGTTTTAGCCATCACTTGCAACTGACTAGAAACTGACTAGAGAACAACTGCATCAGCTGTTCTCGATTTATAGTTGATTAGAATGCTCAAGAACATGGTAAAAAATTACCAGGACCATTTGGAATGGTATAGAAGGCTTGCATTTCCTCAAAAATTTGCGACAATTTCAAGGGGTATGAATAATTTCAGACATGGCATTTTTTGTAAAAATGTTAAAAAAAAAAAAAATAGAAATATGTAACATTTTTCATTAATATCTCTATGACAATGTCTTTTGTCACTTCTTATGTAATTTCCAGCCAGAAGAAACCTATTTGTCAAATAAAAATTCACTATAACTCAAAATTTGGCATGGGTATGACAATAAATCGATGATAGAGTTATAACCGCTTCTGTCTTACTCCAGAAAACGATGTCAGACAAGTATATCAGCAAACATGTGGCTTAGCTATGCCCAGAAGTCCTCAATAATAATAGTATTTTCCAAGAAATTACGAAAAACCATTGACAACGTTTCATCAGGTACAGCATCTTTTACTGCTACCACACAGTAAATGCGCAAGTGAATGCGATGATGAGAAAACATTTGGTTACTATACGATATTCCAAAAGCAAAATTAGACATGTTATACATTGTTAGAAAGCTTACATTCTCACCTACTGAATAAATGAATTGTCAATGAAGCCAGACTGTACTAAAAAGGGTGACGACGCCGTAAACAACAGGTGTGGTATTACGCACAGCTATTTTGGAAGGTACCCAGGCATCACAAATGTGCGTATATTTCACAAACAGATTGTCCAAGACAATATATGACCACTCAGTCTCAAAAGGGACATCTCTGGGACTTCCGTTTATGGCGCGGTGCTGAGCAGTCGTGTGCCGGGGCCCCTCCTTAAAGTTCTGAAATTAGTCAGCTAAACAACCGCAATTACAGCCAGTTTCTTTTTTTGATTAAAAGCAAAGTGGCGGTCCAGATGGCACCAAAACCAGCAAAGCAGACACAAAAACATGCGAGACTAGACTCCACATTGGACCCTAGACAGCAAGCTAACAGCAATGCTAACGAAGAAGCAACAGATGCCAGTATGCCGACCAGCCCAGACCAAATCCTAACCGCTATCCAAGCAATGAAAGAAGATTTCGTATTGAGGTTTGACGGGCTGCTAAACGCAATACAAGGTGAACTGAAAGCAGTCACGGTGCGTATCACAGAAGCCGAAGAGAGAATTGGCACAAATCAAGATGACATCTTATCCCTGCAAGCTCAGAATACTGCTATGAAAGCAGCTATTGAGGAATTAGTGCTTAAAGTGGACGACTTGGAAAACAGTAGCTGCCGTTCTAACCTCCGTCTGGTAGGCCTCCCAGAAAGGAAAGAAGGGACAGATATGTCTTCATTTTTGGAGAAGTGGTTACCGGACGTGCTTGGCGCAGATAACTTTCCTAGGCCGCTGCTGATAGAGCAAACACACAGAAGTGGCAAAACTAACGTAGCCAAAGCACAGTCAGCAGAAAGCCTACGGCCCAGGGTAGTGATAATGACATTCCTAAACTACGCGGACAAGACTCGGGTCATGCATGCTGCCAGAATGAAGGGACCCACACACATGGATAACCAAAGAGTCATGTTTTTCCCCGACGTCTCTGCCGAACTCCTAAAGTGAAGAAAAGTCTTCGACCAAGTGAAGAAAGATCTGGCCTCCCTCTCCATCCCGGACCTGCGCTATAGGATTGTTCACCCGGCTAAACTTCTGGTAACCTACAAAAGAAAACGCCACATTTTCATTTGCAGGAACTAAGGGACTACAGCCGGGAAACTGCGGGTAAATGAGACACTATATAACGCTAACTCAATAACACCTTTTGAAGAACAATTTGCTCAGTAGGTAAGTTCCATAATACAGCACCTTGTGGACATAAACAAACAATAATAGCTAACGCTAGCTGTATGTTGCCATTGCATTGATCACACTACTGATCTTGCGTCAGTTTATGATATTTCATATGGCATTGTACATAAAATTAGACGAAGACTAATCGGTTTGGTTTGACTATGATAGTTTATACTACTGATCAATGAGGGGCTTCGCTCTGGTTGTCAGGCATGCTGTTCCTCACTATGACGATGGCTCGGATGGACCAGCGAAGCTCCATAGCTGAGCTCTCTTTTGGGCTCCTTGGGATGTGTTTGTTGTGGGGTGGGTGGGTGTATTTCAGTTGGGGAAGTACACTCAGTTATGTTCCCAGTGTTCTATTTGTCATTTACTGGTATTTGTACTTTTCTTTTTTAATTATGTTGTGTTTCCTGTTAGCAGCCAATTTAAGCAATATCCAATTTAACATGACTAGAATTTTAACTTTCAACTACAGTTCACCTCCTGGAATGTAAGGGGACTAAAAACACTTGTCAAGCTAAAGCAAGTCATGAGTAGGATACAGCAATTAAAAGCCAAGATAGTTTTTCTCCAGGAGACCCATTTAACTTCTGCGGATGTAGTTAGAGTGAGGAGGAGATGGTGTGGCCAGGTCTTTTCTGCCTCTCTCAGCTCACACTCACGGGGGGTAATCACTCTCACACATAAATCTGTACCTTTTCAGCTTACTAGTGCCACTGAAGACCATTTTGGCAGATATCTTATGATTCAATGTGAAATTCTCTCAGATTAAATCTGGTTAATGTGTATGTTCCTAACACTTGCTGCTCTGTCTGACCATTTTATCATCGGTGGGGATTTCAATTCTGCACTCCAACCAGAGCTGGATAGATCCACTGGGATAGACACCTCCCACCTTCAAACAAGAAGAGAGCTAATTCAATGTATGAAAGACTTTAACTTGATCGATGTTTGGAGAAGTAAGCACCCCAACCAGCTAACATTTTCCTGTTACTCTAGTGCTTACCAGACATTTTCCAGAATTGATTATTATTTGGTCTCAGCCGATTTAATACCCAAAATTACAAGCCGCTGATATGATAGCAGAATAATCTCAGACCATGCCTCAGTTTCATTCTTTTTCAAATTCCCCAACTTTTTACACCATTCCCCGAGATGGCGTCTCCAGACAACGTGGCTTAGGGATCCAGAATTCATTTTTTGAGTTTATTGGAACACAAATAGATTTTTACTTTGAAAATAACACTGACCAGACATCTGCAGCTGTGAGGTGGGAAGCTTTTAAAGCCTTTTTAAGAGGCCACATGGTAAGCTTTACAAGTTTTATACACAAATCTCAGACTAGAAATGGAACAACTTGAAAAATCAATAAAATAAATTGAAACTCAAATTTACCAAAATCGCTGCCATCAGCTAATTAGGGAGCTCCACAAACTGAGAGCTAAATATGTGTTATCTACAAATAAGGCAACAAAAAGTTTGATGAGATTAAGGCAATCATATTATGAGTAAGGTGAAAAAGCTGGTAAGCTACTAGCCTGGCACATTAAACAGATGCAAACAAAGAAGGCAATAAACTCAATTCAAACAGATATGTGGGTGATAACCTCTGACCCAAAAGAAATTAACCCTCTGGGGTCTAAGGGTAAAATGAGGCACACTGGTGATTGTGCGATGCTCTGACATTTGTGTAAATTTCATCAACTTTATATACAGTGATTCCAAAGTGTTTCATATATTTGTTTTCAGCACAAACTCAGCTACAATAGTATGGCAGCAGTAAGTAGGTCATAATCATGTGTGGATTGTAAACTGCTCTAAAAACACACAAACTGTAAACAGTAGTTTTGAACATGCACAGGAATGTTGTAATAAAACACACTAAACAATTGTGACTAAGATTTTTGGTCACTGAAATGTGTTCATCAAGGTCTTGGGTATCAAAAGATGACAAAATATTTTAGCAAATCCAAAGAGAAATATAAAAGAAATTGCTAAAAGTAAGTGTTGTGTTATTTTTCAACACCAGGTGAAAATGGGAGGGCTAATGGCCTTTCTGTAATGAATATTTATTGGGTAGGAGGACCTGCCAGCTAAGTAGGCTATTCACACCTGGCCGCATGCCTCCCCACCTCTAAGACAAAGACTTTTCACAAAGCAATACACAGTGAGCCATTTAGAAGACAGAAACAAAGACATCTTTTGATTTTGGTACATTCATTGAAGTAAATTATATGAATGGGAGATACAATTTACACACACTTCCAGGTTATTTCAGAATCAGAATCAACTTTATTAGGCAAAGTGCATAATATAAAAAGAGCATTTACACAATATAAACCATTATTTCTGCTTCATCTTCATCTCTGAATTGGTCCAGCTTTACCATGGCCATGTAAAAAATCAGTCCAATGTACCTGTAGAATTCCTCTATCCCAATGTCAGTCCATTTATACTTGCTCCCTTTTGATATTGCCCTGGCAGCATGCTCGTTAGTGTTCTTGCACAGTGTCCTGACAGCATCCGTAGAGAAAAACAGTTTGAACAAATCCAGAGGAGTCTGGGCTTTTCTGCCGGACTCAGCTGCACTCCAGGTTGCTGCACAGGACGGAAACGCATCACCGGTGGGGCCACATCAGCAGCTTTCTCAGTTTTCTATGACCGAGCTGGCTGAGCTGCTTGTGAGACTGGTGTCCTCTTGCCACGCTTGCATGGCCTCTTAGCAGGTGGTGAACTAGGCAGTGTTTCCTGATCAGCATCTCTGTAAATATAATAGAAACAAAATTGTTAGGAAATGTGACATCAAATCAAACTTTATTTATATAGCACATTCCCATCAACAACAATGTGATTTACAAAAAAGGGACAAACCACTAACTAATGAAAACAAAATTTTGAAAATGTGGCAGTTATATCTTATACAAACAAAGAACCGAACTAACACAACCAGACGCAGAGAGGTAGCCTATAATTTTGAGATGCAACGGTTAGTGTGGAAATTTACAAACGTGCATATTACTGGATATTCCAGTACACATAAATTGCAATACAGTACACATATTTACAAATAATAAAAGCTATCAACGAAACAACATTAGCTAAACTCACGCAACTCATAAATAACTAATAATGCCTCAATCTGAAGTAGGTCTTTTTAGCTAAGTGATTAGTTATTTCCCGAACTTACATGCAATATGCTAATATCGATTGTGCGAGCACACCCAGTTTTAGATTCCTAGCCACGCCAATACACGCCACGCATAGGTTATTTACAGTGGTCAAATAAAATACAGTTACAGTGCAATTTTTTGAGATGCAGTATTGAATCGTTCGTAGTGTGAGAATTTACAAACGCGCATATTACTGGATATTCCTACAAACACACAGATAAGTTGCAATACAGTACACACTACCAATATTATCGTAAGAAATACACTTACTCATGAAGTTGATCCTCAGCTGGATCAGTTCGCAGTTCGAAATTCGAAATGACACCGTTCTTCATCAATGTCGGCTTCAGTGTCCGGACCTGATGAGTTGTTCGCGTCTTCATCGTCGCTCTCCCACAAAGCATGAAGAACGTCAGGTCCAGTCATTCGTGCCATTTCCCGAAATGAAATGTAAGGATTGCCCGAGAAGACGTGGGCTATGCTTCTGTATGACATTTTATCCTTGTTTATAGTAGGCGCTCTCGCACATCAAACGCATCGCCCCTCCCCTGCCATCGATAGCAATTAGCATGTCATTATCTTGTGAATGTGGTCTGGGCGTACTTACTGCCGAGCGAAAATCACATATTAATGAGAAAGACCATTTCCATGTGTTAAGCCTATTTGATCTAATTTTAAATGGCTTAAAACAATTCATATTATTTGCCAATGGACACATTGGAATGCCATGATTCTAAGGTTTCTGTCAATGTCTTTGTTGTGTCTGTATGATAAAAGCTCGCGAAGTTAATCATCCAAATAGCAACGAAAGTAAATTTAATCTTGTCGAGCTCCGCCGGCGGAGCTCTCGACCCCAGAGGGTTAACGACGCCTTTCTAGAATTCTACCATAGCTTGTATAGCTCCGAATATCTAGATTCAGTTCCTCATACACAAATGGAATTTCTGGATTCATTAGAATTTACCCCCTTGGATAGAGAATTCCTAGGCTCATTAGAACTTAACCTTGGGGCCCAGGAACTGTCTGAAGCTATATCCAGTTTGAAAGGAGGAAAAACTCCCGGACCTGACAGAATTTCAATTGAAATATATAAAATTTTTAAAGACTAAACTAATACCACCCCTGCTCAATATGTACCAAGAATCATTTGATAGGGGTTCCCTTCCTCCCTCACTCAACACTGCAATAATTACTCTGCTATTAAAACCTGGAAAACCATCGACTCAATGTGGTCTTATAGACAGATCTCTCTTCTTAACAATGACATTAAAATTTTATGTAAAGCACTAGCTAAAAGATTGGAGCCAATTTTACCCAAAATGGCTCACTCTGACCAGAATGGATTTGTGCAGGGATGCCAGGGCTTTCACAACATAAGAAGGGTGCTTAACATACTCTTTGAAAAATCTGGCAGTTCTGAAAATGCTATCCTGTCATTGGACGCAGAGAAGGCCTTCGATAGAGTAGAATGGCAGTATCTGTTTGAAACTCTAGAAAGGTTCGGTATAGGGGGAAAATTTCTTAGATGGGTACGACTTCTCTACTCTTATCCACAAGCTGAAATTTTAACTAACAGGTTTACTTCAGCTCCCTTTAAACTTAATTGAGGAACAAGACAGGGTTGTCCCTTATCTCCCCTACTGTTTACCTTGGCTATTGAGCCATTAGCTATGACAATGTGTAAACACATCAACGTAGCAGGAATAAAAATTGGAGATATAGAACACCGAATAGCCCTATGAAGCCCTAGATGACGTAATTCTGTTTTGCTCTAGTTTGAAACAAACTATACCTACCTTACTTGACCTGACAGATGTGTGGCATCTTTTCAGGCTACAAAATAAATAATAAAAAATCAGTAATAATGTTTGTGACAGAAAGCGAGAGGCTCAACCCTCCTATTCCAACTCCTTTTTGTGGTGTCAAAACTGGGATTTACTTACCTGGGTGTTAAAATTACCCCCGCTATTGACAAAATTATCGTAGCTAACTACAACCCCCTCACAGATGCAATTACGCAGCTTATAAATAGGTGGACAAAATTACCCATATCTGATTGTACGCATCAAAGCTCTAAAAATGACAATTTTACCTAAGTTCCTGTGCCTTTTCCAATCAATACCACTCTCCCCACCATCTTCCTTTTTTCAACTGTTAAAGAAAACCTTTTCAAACTTCATTTGGAACAACAAACGTCCAAGACTTAGGCTTTCCATACTATATTTACCATATTTATTTACCTTTTTTTTTCCTATTCTGCAATGTAATTGTTGTTATTCTTTCTTGTAAAAGACAATAAAGAGATGTTTTTAAAAAAGGGACATCTCTACGTGTAAAACCAATGGTAAGGTTGAATATTTATTCAATATTTAGTCCCAGATATTGACTATAGAATGACATGGTATCATTTAAAAAAACTTTCTCGTTTATTTCGTTATTCAGTGAGCAGAGTTTTCACTGCTGTATTGGCATATCTTAGGGTTATTGTCAGGTTTATCTTCTTGCTATGACGAAATACGATTTTTGAGTGGTGAAAGAATATTTTTATGAATGCCAAAATAGAAAATATTGTCCATAATGCCATGGGTGGGGGGTGTAGTTTCAGATGAGACTGCAGGGAGGGGGTGCTTGTTAAATGAACGACCAGAGCGCCAATGGTGGCGCTGCGAAACTCCGTATTCAGCGTAGTTGTCATGCATCATCTACTAATGAAACTAAAACAAAACATTTCTGTTTTTAACTCATACTTTGGTTGCAGTAGCTCTGAATGTCTGAGTTCCGTAATCTCAGCACACCGGCGTGCCGACCACTAGGGGCTTTGCGCTAGGGAAGTTGCCTTTGTTTCACACTCTCTTCAATGTCCTCTCTCTGTACTCGCCACCCTTCTCCAGACTGTTGTGCGAGTACGCATGCCAGGAAGAATTCACAAGGCCTTCAACCAAGCACGGCTCTCACGTATACCCTCGGCTATTGCCCGCTGGAGGAACAGGGTGCTCCAAGGTGCTCGTACACGATTAGTGGTGGTTGAAGAAGAACCAGGAGAACTATGCACAAAGGATGTATCCAGCAGGGCAAGTCTCACGAGGCAAGCAGCCTGTGACAAGAACCAAGCTGTGTGTCTTGGAACTGAAGAAAAGGGCAAACGGCTTCCCCTTTCCACGACAACTAATAACAGATTTTACCCTTGAAACCAGGAAGCATTCAGACAACGTAACCAATTCAAAGGTCTCAAGTAAGGCTGTAACTGGGCATATAGCATAATTAGCTACAGACTGAATGTAGCAACATTTATGATTGAATGTACATGACAGTGCTAATGGTCATTGTATTTTGACAGTTAATATACATTTTTATTGAAATTCATTTATTGAGTTGTCTCAAAGTACTCTGAAATTAAAGCATAAAACAAATAAACAATAATAAATTAGAGATTTTAAAAAGAAATCATGGAATTGTTCTGTTTAACACAATTTATTCACATTTTTTGACACATCAAAGTAGCCACCTTTGGCAATTATAACAGCTGAACACACTTGTGGCATTCGTTCTGCAATGGAAATCAAATATTGTTTGGAAAGATCTTCCCAACACTGTTGCAGAAGTTCCCACAAATGTGTTGCACTTGTAGGTTGCTTTGCTTTCACCCTTCTGTCCAGTTCAACCCAAACCAGCTCGATGGGGTTTAAGTCCAGAGACCGTGCTGGACATTCCATGATTTAAAGCCTACAGTCTTGTTCTTTTCTTCTAAGATAGTTCTGACATAGCCTGGAGGTATGTTCTGGGTCATTATCTTGCTGTAGGAAGAACTCCTGACCAACTAATCGTTGACCAGAGGGTATTTCATGGCATTGCAAAATGCTGTGGTAGCCCTTTTGGCTCAGGGTGCCAGTCGCCAACTCTGGATCCAGCAAAAGTGCCCCAGACCATCACGCCTCCTCCTCCATGTTTGACAGTTGGTGTCACACTCTGAGGAACCATCCTTTCACCTACTTGATGGCGTACAAAAAACCTGTGTGATGAACCAAAGATTTCAAATTTTGATTAATCGGGTCATACGACCGTCTTACAGTCTTCAGTAGTCCACTCTCGGTGCTTCAAGGCCCAGGCAAGCCTCTTTTTCTTATGTAGCCATTTTAGAAATGGCTTTTGTACTGCTAATCGACCTGTCAAACCTGCAGCTTGAAGTCTTCTCTTCACAGTTGAAACTGAGTCTTGCTTACTTTGACCACTGTTAAGCTGTGCTTGAAGCTGTTGTCCTGTGAGCCACCTATCACGCAAGCTGTTGACTCTCACAAACTTGTCTTCTGATTCTGTTGTGGCTTTGGGTCTGGCAGACCTCTTCCTGTCAGAGTTTCCTCCAGTTTCCAAGTGCCTTTCGATAGTGTAGGAAACTGTACTCACTGACACCTTGGCTTTCTTTGCAATTTCTCTAAAGGAAAGACCTACACTTTTAAGGTTTATAATGGTCTGTGTCCGTCTTCCTTAGTTAATTGCCTTTTTCTTGCCATTATGATACCAATATACTACTTCCTGTGGTGCAATATTGTCCAAATAATGCTTCAGAGGGTATAGTAATACAGTCTGTTCCAACACTGATTTTATACAGACAGAGGGTTTGTAAGTAATCAACAAAAGTTGGGACACCTGTAGGAATTGTTTGCATCAACTTTCTAGACTTAATTTACTTCCATTGCTGCAGAAAAGCTGTAAGTTGTTAACCCATTACTTGTTCCCTAAAAAGGCCTTTTTTATAACTCTGAAATGTACATAATTTTTACATTTTTGGTAACCTAACCTTTTTTAAAATTTTTTTTATTTTTTAAAAACCAGTGGCAGTTACAACTGTTGACCGGTAGTATATGTTATTTTTGAAATTGAGTGTCTATAAATAGGTTAGTGGTATTTTAGAATGAGGATATTTTACACTATAATGTAAGCGTTCATTGGTAGCTTAGTGTTTGTGTTGCATGCACCAGTTAAGACGTGAGAGTTGGAACATTGCCAAAGCGTGGTGGACGGTTGAATATTGTTTTCATGTCGTCCCATCCCCATACAAGAAAACATTACTTACTGTAGAGTACAGAAATGCAGACAAGAGTTAATTATTACACATTTAGGTACTTCTGTAATGTTTTTACAAGGTAATGTTTTTGCATTATTTTTTAATCTGATATCAATGTTTCATCTTAAACCTTCATAAGTGGCTTATTTATATGCTTTATAATGAACAAAACACATTTTATTCATTTTGGAGAGATTTTGGATATGTTTCTGGACCCTTAGATATTTTAGACCACTGTATTGATGGAAAGCTTGTAAGTATAACCTGCTGTATATATGGGATCTCTCAGTATTTCATTGCAAACTAAAAAATAGCAAATTCATTTATGCTTTTTTGCCTGAACAATTTCCTTTGTGGGACTTTATTTCTTCCTAAATTATGAATAAAAACGAATCTATTTTTCAAGTTTCTGTGATGCTCACATCTGGAGTTATAAAGCTATAAATAGCAGGGTTTCCCCCAGAATAGTTGTTAGGCCTGGTGGCAAGTATCTTTTGACAGGGCCCGGCGGCCTGGCACGGGCCAGTGGCCAAGTGTCTTTTTTGCAGGGGGCCTGACGGGGGCACAGCGTGGGCCAGCGACAGACTGATGGTAGCATTAAGGTAGTTTCTGTGATAACAGAATCACGGACGGAATCGCGGAATTGAGAATTTAAAAAAGCTATAACAGATTCTATAGGGCCCTACATTAAGTCAGTGCTAAAAGCTGACTGGAGATTTGAAAATATGACTACGTAATGTGAATTTTGTTATAAATAAGTAATTTATTCAACACACATTTTTAAAAAATCAACAACTATTTACAGCATAGCGGAGTCTTATAAAGAATCTGACAACAATGTACAGTCTTGGAATGCTGTGTTTTCAACAACAAAATAAATTTAATTTAATTTAAATAAATAATATCAAAGTTTTTGCACTCTACAAAAAACTTGAAAAAAGTCCTGATTGACTATTGAGATTCTTACAGCCTTGGAATGCTGGGCACATTTAAACATTTAAAAAACTGTCTATGGTTTTTTGGCTTTTACAGTAGGCTACCTTTTCCCCTTAACATTATCCCTAAATGGCACAAAGGAAGTATCTGTGTTACTGACTGTTTGGCTAGCTAGCTAAGTTAGCTACATGACCACGTTGTCATAAATTTTTCCCGACCGTGTATACAGCCTGACTTGTTTACATTTTGAACAGCTGTGGCTCCTGGGTAAATCTATCGTTGTTTCCATCGCAGCACTTTAGACACAAGCAATATCGAAAAAATTCTGAAATTTCTTCTTAACGTGAAGAGTGCCTGACCCTCAACCGTAGCGTTTTTTCCACAAAGATGGTATTTCTAGATATAGCCTAATTTTGCCGCTGTGTTAACACATTTCTATGGTTGCCGGTCAGGCTGATATGTCGAAATATTGTGTCGAAAGTGCTGCGAAGGAAACAACGATTGATTTACTCTGTAGCCACATCCGTCCAAAATGTAAACAAGTCAGGCAGTTTTCACGGTCGGGAAAATTTTTTATGACAACGTTGTCGTGCACATCAATGTCATCAAGCTAAAGTTATTAATAAACTAGAGCCCAACCGATATATCGGCCATTCTTTGACTTTTTTGACGACATCGGGATCGGCAGTTATGCCGCCGATGTGCCCCGATTTTTTAATAAGTATAATAAACAAAAAAACAATGATTATTTATCTGTACTTGTCTGTTCGAACGTTGTAATTGCTATTTACTAGAATTATCCAGTAGAGGGAGCTCTAATACAAGTGTGAACTGCAGCAGCTGACGCGCTACTTCTCTAATAAGACGTTTGCCACTCGTGCCTCATCCAATATTCTCCACTGCAAGACTTGTCTGCAGAGATTCAGCAATAAAGGTATGTATATTTAGTGAAAGTTTTTAGTTGAATGTGTTTATACGACCACTATGTTTATCAATCCTCATTATCAAGCGAGTGAGCTAGCTAACATATTTGGTTCACTTTAGCAAGCTAGCTGGCTAGCAAGCCTTTATGAAGTGGCAGTGAGCACATAAGCAGCGTAGGATCTACATTTCCAGAGGACATCGCTGTATTCTCAAATAAATAACCAGCCAAAATAAAATGGTGATTGAATGCATCACATTTGTTTTTTTTAAATCTGAGATAATGATATTAGCTAGGCTACGATACGATGCTGTGTCAATAGCCAACGCGTTATTGCAAGCGAGTGTGTCATCTAGTCACGCGTCATCGTAGCAAGCTAACCAGACAGTAAAAACACAGATAAAACACTTCTAACGTGGATCATTTTAAGCCATGTTATCTAGCTTTGTCGTGATAACATGAGAGAAGGATTGCTGTTGGAGAAGTGAATCAACCAACAGTTGGGGGTAACCTGCACGAAAGCGTATTGTAGTTTTTTCACCACTGATCAGCATCGGACCCAAAAATCTGGCATCAGTCGAGCTCTATAATAAACAAGTGAAGTCGTTATTTCGATGGCGATTAATAAGTCATGTAATGTTGCAATATATTCATGTTACTAGTTTAACGTTACCTACACACTGCTTAAGTTAATATAAAAAGAATGCAGTTACCGACGAGATGAAGTGATAAGGCAGTTTGTAACGAGGTTAGTTAGCCTACTAAATAAGAAATGGTGGCTTGCTAGGAAACGTAAGCTTGTGATAGTTGGAAGCGTCAAGTGTTGAACGTCACTCTACGCACAATGAGGATAAAGAACACTGATCTCAGACCTACTGTTTTCCTATGTGTTCACGTTTTAACCAACAGATGTCGCTGGTGAGCTTTTCAACAGAGCCGCCACACTGTAACTGTAGTTTAAAAAGCATCTTAAAAATACATTTTAAAAAAGAAGAATTCCCTGATGCTCAGGCCCGGCGGGGGGTCAACAATACACTGGCGGAAACCCTGAATAGGGTACCCCCTTAATGGGAAAGGACTCCCCAGATTTGGCATGTGTACCAAATTGGGTTAAACTGCAATCAAATTAAATACTGCATCAAATAAAATGCAATTAAATTAAATATTGTATTTGATGGAATATTTAAATTTATAGAATTTTATTTGATTCAACATTTAACTGCAATTTAATTGATTCAGCACTTAATTAATAATTTTTGTTACTGTAATATTTCATTTGATTGCATTTTATTTGACTCAAGATTTAATTTAATTGCAGTTTACTCAACTCCACATTTAATTCATTATTTTTGTTACTTCCACCCCTCATAGTTTCAAACCCTGCTCCAGTTCAGTTCCTTTCTTGTCCTGGAACACGCATATGCGGTGCGCAACCCCACATGCAGGAAAATATACACTCTTCACATACTTGTGCACATGCACTCCCAATGCTGACACACATACACTTGGCACCCACGCAGATGTGCACTCACACGGACGGAGTGTGGCACAGTGGGTAAGGAACTGCGCTTGTAACCGAAAGGTCGCAGGTTCGATTCCCGGGTAAGGACACTGCCGTTGTACCCTTGAGCAAGGTACTTAACCTGCATTGCTTCAGTATATATCCAGCTGTATAAAATGGATACAATGTAAAAAAAAAAAAGTGCTATGTGAAAAAGTTGTGTAAGTCGCTCTGGATAAGAGCGTCTGCTAAATGCCTGTAATGTAATGTAATGTAATGTTGTACATTTAACATAATATAACATAACGTAATGACGGGAACAGGCTATTCAGCCCAACAATGCTCGCCATTTTCCTGACTAAATTAGTGCTCCGATTACCTACAGACTAGATAGTATCTAACACTGTATCAAGCCTAGTCTTGAAAATCCCCCGAGTTTCTGCCTCTACTACGTGACCTGGCAGGCTATTCCACACATTGACTACTCTCTGAGTGAAAAAAAATCTTCCTAATGTCTGTATGGAATTTACCTTTTGTTAATTTAAATGTATGTCCCCTCGTTCTACTAACAGAACTCAACCTGAAGAATCTCTTGTAGTTCACACCTTGTTGATCCCCTTCATGAATTTAAAAGCTGCAATCAAATCACCCCTGAATCTCCTTTTACTAAGCTTGAAGTGGTTAAGCATCTTAAGTCTTTCCTCATAGCTTTTACCTTTCATACCAGGAATCAATTGTGTTGCTCTTCTTTGAACTTTTTCCAGAGCCTCTATGTCTTTCTTGTAGTATGGTCCCCAGAACTGCACAAAATACTCCAAGTGTGGTCTAACAAATGTATTGTATAAGATAAGTATAACTTCCTTGGATTTATACTCAATACTTTTGGCTGGCTATGTATCCCAGGATCTCGTTGGCCTTTTTTTATACCGCTACAGCACAGTGCTTATAACCAGAAAGGCTTTGATCAACCATTACTCCCAAGTCTTCTTCAAACTGATTACATTCCAATTTTGTTTCTCCCATAAAGTAATCCTGCCTTATGTTTTTATTTCCCACATGCAAAACTTACATTTAGCTATAATACATTTAATTTGCTAGGTTTTCGCCCACTTCTGGATTTTATTTAAATCTTCTTGGATTAGGCTACTTTAGTAGCTTCCAAACAATTAGCTGGGCCTCCCAGTTTTGTATCATCTGTAAATTTGACTTACGTACTTTCTATGTCCCTGTTGAGGTCACTGATATAAATGAGGAAGAGCAGTGGACCTAGCACCGATCCTTGTGGGACTCCACTTCTAACAGCTCCCACTGTCTTCATTTTACTAACAAGTCTCATGTGGTACCTTATCAAATGCCTTTAGAAAATCTAAGTTGATAATATGATACACCTTGTTATAATAAAAACACTTAGTAGCTTCCTCAAAGAATACCAAAAGGTTTGTCAGACATGAATTCCCTTAAAAAACCATGCTGGCTGTCCCTTAGGATGTCGCTATTTTCAAGAAATACTTCCAACTTGTCTCTAATGATAGATTCCAGTATTTTACATGTGATGCAAGTTAAATTTACAGGCCTGTAGTTTCCTAAATCAGTACGGTCCCCTTTCTTATATATTGGTATTATATTACTTTGCTTCCAGTCCTCAGGTATTTTTCCAGTTTCTAAGGACTGTCGAAAAATACCTGCCAGTGGTTTAAAAATGATCTCCGCTAACTCTGAGTACTCCTGGGTACATGCCATCAGGGCCTGCTGCCTTGTATGTCTTCAGTTTAACCCCTTTGCGCACATGCCAAATCTTGCCAATCCTTGCCAATTTAGGGGGTACCCCATTTAAAGCTTTATAACTCCAGATGTGAACACCACCAAGACTTGAAAAATGGCTTAAATGAAGCAAGACGTTTGTACAATTTACAATATTAACACAGATTAATTCATGTTCATAATTTTGGAAGAAATAAAGTGCCACAAATGCAATTGTCTAGACAAAAAATCAAAAATTAATTTGCACTTTTTTAGTTTGCAATGAAATACTGAGAGATTGCATATATACAGCAGGTTAAACTACACATGTGCTGGATCAAAAACCTCTTGACCACAAGTTCATAAAATCTAAGGGTGGATATGTATAACTACTATAGGTTTATGAAGCAAAAACTAAGCAGTGTACCCAGCGTCTCCAAATCTATCCAAAATGTCTAAATTATGCATTGCTGTAAATCACAACATATTCACGTATTTCACTACAAATCAACTGTTTTGACTCAAGAAACTCACTGTTGCATCATTCTCAAGTGGGAATTACAAGCTTTCCATCAACACAGTGGTCTAAAATATCTAGGGGTCCAGAAACATATCCAAAATCTCTCCAAAAATGAATAAAATGCTTTTTGTCCATTATAAAGCATATAAATGAGCCACTTATGAAAGTTTAAGATGAAACATTGATATCAGATCAATAAAAAAATGTAAAAAATAATGCAAAAATATTGCCACACAATGCAGTACAGTACTCTTGAATGTACTTCTATACTCTGTGCTCTCGTATGTTTTCTTGTATGGGGATGAGACGACATGAAAACAATTTTCAACCGTCCACCACGTTTTGGCAATGTTCCAACTCTCACGTTATCACTGTTGCATGCTTCACAAAAATTATTACATTACTAACTAACGCTTACATTACAGTGTGAAATATCCACATTATATAATACAACTAACCTATTTAAAGACACTCAATTCAAAAATAACATATATAACAAGTATTTTGAGCAGTAATACTTGCATGGCAATGATGAAATTGTATCTGTGTTCAGTAGATGGAGACAGAGACAGTAAATCAATAATACTGTTGAATTCGCTTCTGTTTTGCTCCAGAAAACGATGTCAGCTAGGTCTATCAGCAAACATATGGCTTAGCTATGCCCAGAAGTCCTCAATAATTACAGTATTTCCCAAGAAATTACGAAAAATAGTTGACCACGTTTCATTAGGTGCAGCGTCTTTTACTGCTACCACAGAATGAATGCGTAAGTTAATGCGATAAGAAAAATCTGAGTTACGCTGACCTATTCCAAAAGCAAAATTTCTAAAAATGTTATACATCGTTAGAAAGCTTATAATCTCACCTATAGAATAAATTAATTATCAATCAAGCCAGACTGTATTAAAAAGGGCAACAACGCTGTAAACAACACGTGTGGTATTACACACAGCTATTCTGGAAAGTACCCAGGCATCACAAATGCACGTATATTTCACAAACGGATTGTCCAAGGCAATATATGACCACTCAGTCTTAAAAGGGACATCTCTACGTGTAAAACCAATGGTAAGGTTGTATATTTATTCAATATTTAGACCCAGATATTGACTGTAAAATGACATGGTATCATTTAAAAAAACTCTCATTTATTTCGTTATTCATTGAGCAGCGTTTTCACTGCTGTATTGGCATATCTTAGGGCTATTGTCGGGTTTATCTTGTTGCTATGACGGAATAATATTTTCAATTGTTTTATGAATGCCAAGATAGACAATATTGTCCATTATGTCATGGGTGGGGGATGTTTTCTAGATGAGACTGCAGGGAGGGGGTGCGTGTTAAATGAACGACCAGAGTGACAATGGCGGCGCTGCGAAACTCCGTATTCGGCATAGTCGTCGGGTATCATCTACTAATGAAACTAAAACAACGCGTTTCTGTTTTTAACTCATACTTTGCTTGCAGTAGCACTGAAAGTCTGAGTTCAGTAATCTCGGCACGCTGGTGTGCCGACCACTAGGGGCTTTGCGCAAAGAGGTTAAGTAGTTTATGCAGTACTTCTTTATCCTCAATTTGAATATCTGATAAGACATTCTGAGTACTGAATATGCCTTCCAGTCTATTGGTAACCTTTCTCTAGTAAAACTCTCAACAAAAGAACTATTTAAGGCATTAGCAATATCTTTATTCTTACGTCGGGCACCCACCACACGCGTAGCGTAAGCGGCGCGTAAGCAGCACGGCGAAGCAGTACGGCGCGGCACCTAGTGTGTCTACACGGGTTCCGTTTGTGTCGCGCAAAGGCTTGCTTAAAGCTCTATATTCCTAGTAGCTCTCGCTATGTCTGCAGTGGGATTACATCGTGTATTTCACGTTTGTTCACGACTGTTGATTATGGGTTATGTGAATACTTGGTGAGAGACCTTTTTCAGTTTGTTAATTTGGTAATATTTTGTTAACTCTTGTAAATACATGAGAATTACCATAAGCTTAAATCGCAACGTAGCCTGCATAATAATCAATCTCAAACTGTATTAATTTATTTGCTTGGTTAACAAGCGTGCCAATTTTATGAAGAATATGTAATGATCATAATAATAATAATAATAATAATAAATAATCCGTAATCAACCATTGGGAATTCCCGTGTCGTTTTGTCATTCACGTCAAAACATTTATAGGATCAGATTTAGTAAAATCAGCTAATCATCAAAAAGATAGCATAACAGTTTAAACTTGAAGGGATATGAACACCACAACGCCATGAACACCGGAAGCTTTGAAGTACAAGTGCAATAAAGGCTTGCTTACAACTTCATTTATAAAATAGATGCATTTTCATCGGCAAGACCACTAAATAATCAGATTTTTTAAAGCTCTGTGGATTATCTGATTTTTATTAACAAGCCCTTTTTGAAAGCACGGCGAACGAAGACATCGGAGAAGTCAAATAGCAATGGTTGGTTAAAAACTACCTTCTAACACTCAAGCTAACAAACCGCTGCTCGGTGCATTCACTTCCACATCATTCAATAGGCTACGTCTTTCTGTGGTGTATTTTAAAATTTACCCCACCCCCTTCGCAAAACAAGATAGCGAAACTAAGTTTGCCTTTTCCCCAGGTTCGTTTTTTTTTTCTTTTTTTTCTGCAAGGACAATACAAAAACTTATTTTTTAGCTGCTTATAAAATATCTGGGAGGGAACTAGGGACACACCCCCAGTAGCCTAATATAAGGATGAAATATAAATCAGAGCATGTATATCTCGCATTTTGGAGCATATTTCTGTGTATAAACAGGTCATCATGACGTGCGGCAAGCAGAAAAATTGAACAGAAGCGAAAAACTACGCTTCAGTTCGCTTGTGTCGCACAAGTTTCGCACCCGGTTTGCGCCGCGTTCGCAGCTGGTGTAGAGGACGTCGCCCGCTGTCGTTGTAATAACAGTACTTCAACTACGCTTCACTTACGCGCATAGTGTACGCCCGTCGTGCGCTCGCGTCCGCTACGCGTGCGGTGGGTGTTCGGCTTTAGAAAGCAATGTTCCTTCTCCATTCGTGCTGCACTTGATATCCTCTTTGACTTTCCTTTCCCTACTACAGTATTGATTGAAATAAATGTTTAGGATTATTTTAGCATCTTGGGCAATTTGCCTTTCAAAGAGCCTCTCGATTTCCTGATTTTTAACCTTAGCAAGAATTTTACAATATTCACCCTTATTACTCTGTGCTGTCATTTCTATATATCTTAGTTTTTTCTCAAACTCTAGCATATGGCTTTGTTCATCCACAGTGGAAAGTGCTTATTCAACTTACTTTTCCTGATCTTTAAAATAAATTTACCTTGCACGTCAAGAATAACCCTTTTGAACCGACCCCACAATTTCTTCACAGTCTTGCAGTTAAGATGTTTCACCCAGTCAATATTACTTACATTTTCTCACATCTTGTTGAAATTGGCTCATCTAAAATAAAAAATTCTGGCCATAGAGGAGACCTTGTTACTTTGCCATAATCCATAATACATCAAATCTAACTGCAGAATGATCGCTAGTCCCAAGTGGCTCAATTACCTCTATGCTACAAATTCTGTCCAGATCATTACATACCACCAGATCCAGAATGTATTTCCCTCTTGTGGGCTGACTGACACACTGTGCCAAAAAAGGTTATTTATAACATCTAAAAATTCTTCCTTATTATTTACTTGTCCTGTCATCATTTCCCAAAATAAAGTAATTGAAGTCACCCATAATAAGAGTCTCACAATCCTGACTAGCTTGTTTCATTTTTCCACAGTACGTTGAGTTCACACTACTGTCTGAAGCTGGTGGCCGGTAAGACACTCCTACCATAAGGCCCTTTTCATGTTCCCCTATGAGCTTTATCCAAATATCCTCATTAGGCACGGGCTGGTAAATTACTGGAATTTTCTGCACATTAAAATTTTCTTTTACATAGAGCGCTACACCCCCACCTCTCTTACTGGCAAATTGTGGTCACTCACTCACGCACTCACTCACGGACAACCTTTGAGGGAGGTTTGGTGGGATGCATGCGCAGGTGGTGCTTCGTTTAGTAGGACGTATGCGCAGGTGGTACGGCATGACATTTTTAAGCACAGCTTTAGCGCCTAACTTTACTTTAACTAACCCTAACATGTTCGCGTTTCGCCTACTTTAGCTAATCTAGGTAGCGCGTAAGGATCGCCTGCATTAGTTAACCTAGTTAGCGTGTACGGATGCTATCCTGCACGCATGAGTAGGAGCTAAGGACACAGCTACAACCACCGATACAGATGTACGGACACACGGAGGACAACAAATTATGTTGCAGAGGTGAGGATGTGCCATAGCTGGCTAGCTATATAGTACGGCGGGCAAAACGGAGCTTTAGCAGTGTAGGCGTGAGCTAGACAACACATTTCTCATAGAAAAGGTAGTTTGTAGCCTTTTTTTTAGATCATTACAGTGACAAGAAGTAAGTGGTACTGTGCGGTTAGCCTTTATTGATCGCTGTACAAGGTTCATGTAAAGTAGCTAGTACAATCTGACAGCACTAACCCATAAAAATGTACTGGGAATGGTACTTGCTCAATCGAAAAGTAAAAGTGAAAAACATTCGATTACAGTCAGCGCCACCAAAATTTTCTGTCACACCCTCAATAAACGGCAAAACTCCCAGTAGAAGATTGAATTAAATCTTTTAACGTTATATTTTCTGAAACGTTATCGATTCCACTTGGCCACAGTGACTCAAACTAGGCAAACTGAGCTATAGTTTCTATGTAAATTATGTCAAAAGGATTCAGCCTTGTTGTTTGCTACCTAAACTTCACAGCACAGTCATTGCCGTTATCATTATTGTAGCATGAAGTGTCTATTTTCAACCAACTGCCATATATGAGCACGTAAAATCAACCAAAAAATATATTTCGCCAAGTTGCGCCATGGGTCTGGACGGTTTCGTGCTTGTTTATACTTCTAGCATTTAAGCAAAGATATTTCAGATTATTACTTCTACACATCCTCTCCTGTTCCCTCACCCCCCGCAGTCCCAAGCCACTCTTACTACAACTTTGCTTTAACAAGACTTCATTAGTGTTCACACTATTATAGGAAGTCCTGACAGCTTCCATCCTGGGGTCTCAGGGTCAAGAGCCAGATCCAATTCCTGCAAGGGCTGGAATCGGTTGGACACCACAACCTCCGGAGATGTCGCCCCTGTGTGGTGTGCACACCCTTTGCTGTGGCTGCTGTCACCCAACTATCTCTCCCTACCTGCTCTGCCTTCTCCCCCCTTCCCAGCTGTGGTGTGCACAACCAAAAACACACTACTCAGTTCCTGGAACTCTGCGAATTGCGAACTGTGGAGTCCAGCAAGCTGGCCCTCAAGATCAAGAATCTTGCTATCAAGGTGCTCAAACAGTTGGCAACGGTGGCTGAAAAACTCTCCCTGGAAATCGCTTTCCAGAAGCATGATCATCCTGCAACCCTCATACAGCTTGGGTCACATTTTTAGCCCCTAACTATCACCCTCTCTCCCTATGTCTAGAGTAAGTTACTGCCGAAAGGGAGGCACCAAGACCACAATTTTTAAAAAACGTGCGGGTGGCTCTGGACAACTAGCAGCAGAAAACGGACAGGAAATATAAATAAATAAATAAATAAAGGCACTTTTATTTAACGTTAAGCGTTGAATAAGTAACAAGAGAAAGAACTATCCGTAGTGGAACAACTTCAGTTATAATAAACTAACTTAGCTAGCTCTACATTAAATAGCAATGACTGAAGGAACACTTGTACTAGGCAATATTGTAATTATATAATAAGTGTATAATTCGTCCAGGTGCGTAGAGCTGCTGAAATCCATCCCGCTAGAGTTGGTTAAGTATCTGGTTTCCATTACGTACCGCGTTAGATTTAAACTTTCCCTTGTGGTTTCCTTGCGTTAACTCTTCATTGTATTAGGTAACTATCTGGTGCTTTTTGATGCTTAGAATTGATAGATTGGCTACTTGGCCTTATTGATTATGATTATTAGTAGGCACTCTGACTGAATTAGTGTAATCAGCGCGTTATTTGAATCAGGTTTTCAATTGTTAATTAGGTGCACTCAGATCTATGTGCCAGCTGCCCATTCCAGTCTGCTCTCTCCCCCCCAGAAGGCGTTTCCAGAACTTCACGGTCACAGGGGGGCTATGGAACTGCCAGTCTGCTACGTGCAAGGCTGACTTTATTTCCGCCTATGCCTCCCTCCTATCCCTTCAGTTCCTTGCCCTCACAGAGACCTGGATCACACCAGACATCTCTGCTACTCCTACTGCCCTCTCGTCCTCCTACTCCTTCTCCCACACCCCCCGGCCATCTGGCTGTGGTGGTAGTACTGGTTTGTTGATCTACCCCACTTGGAAAATCTCTGTTCACCCCCGCTCTGACCTGTCGATATCCACCTTTCAATATCACCCTGTCTCTATCACCTACTCTACTAACCTCTATATTGTTATTTATCGACATCCAGGGCCCCTGGGAAGTTTCCTGGATGAGCTAGACACCCTGCTCAGCTCCTTCCCTGAGGACGGAACCCCGCTGATTCTCCTGGGAGATTTCAACATCCACCTAGAGGCCTCCCAGTCTGCTGCCTTCCTACCACTACTCCACTCCTTCGACCTCTCCCTGCAACACTCTCCCCCAACCCACAAGGCAGGCAACCTCCTAGATCAAATCTTCCTGAGAAACTGCTCCACCTCCAATCTCACGGTTACCCCTCTGCATACATCTGATCACCACTTCATCTCCTTCTCCCTCCCTCTTGCTCCCCATCCTCCCTCTCCTCCTCCCCCCCCTCCACCCCCACTGTCACTGTCTGTCGTAACCTTCACTCCCTCTCACCCTCTTCTCTCGCTCCCAGAGTCACTGCTTCCCTCCCTCTTCTTCAATCATTCTCCAAACTCCCCACTGACTTTGCACCCACCCTCCACCCTAACTTCATCTCTCTCTCCTCAGCACTCAGCTCTCTCTGTCCTCTTATCCCTAGGCCAGCACGCTCATCCCCTCCCAGTCCATGGATGTCTGAAAACCTACGCACCTCCAGGGCCAGCCTCCGCGCTTCTGAGAGGAAGTGGGGGAAATCCAGGGACCCATCTGACCTTTCAGCCCATCAGTCTCTCCTGACAGCGTTTTCTTCTGCGATCAATGCCGCTAAGGCAAATTTATATCAAACTAAAATTGATAACTATTTCTAACCCTCGTCAACTGTTCTCTATTTTCTCCTCTCTCCTCAGCATGCCTCCTCCCCCACACCTCAGTCCTCCTTCACTGCAGATGACTTCGCAGTATTCTTTGATGAGAAGATTGCAGTCATCCGCAGCTCCTTTGCCCCCTCCGCCTCCTCTGCGCCCTCCTCCTGTTTCTCCACATTCTCTCCCCTCACAGACTCTGATGTTTCCCAGCTCCTGCTCTCCCACCGCCCTACCACCTGTGCTCTCGACCCTATCCACTCTTCTCTCCTCCAGGCAATCACACAAAATATTCTCCCATCTCTAACCTCCCTTGTAAACTCCTCTCTGACTTCTGGATGTTTCCCCTCATCCTTCAAGAGAGCCCACATCACCCTGCTGCTGAAGAAGCCCACACTAGACCCCTCCGTCATCCAGAACTACCGCCCGGTATCTCTCCTTCTTTTTCTATCCAAAACGATTGAACGAGCTGCATCTAACCAACTCTCTACTTTCTCTCAGAATAACCTGCTCGACCCCCACCAGTCCGGCTTCAGGCCTGGCGACTCGACAGAGACTGCACTTCCCTCTGTCAGTGAGTCACTTCAGGCCGCATGAGCAGCCTCCCTCTCTTCTGTCCTGATTCCGCTAGATCTCTCAGCTGCTGTTGAGCACTCCATCCTCCTGTCCTGCCGGGCAGCTACAGGGATCTGCGGCACAGCCCTTAACTGGATTAAGTCCTACCTCTCCGGCCGCTCCTTCCAGGTTGCCTGGGCTGGTAGAGTATTGGCCCCCCGTTCCCTTGCCACGGGAGTTCCCCAGGGCTCAGTCCTCAGTCCCCTTCTCTTCTCCTTACACACCAGATCCCTTGGCCCTGTAACCTCTGCCTCTGGCTTGTCTTATCACTGCTATGCTGACGACACACAACTCTTTCTCTCCTTCTCCCCATCGGACACAGGTCCCTGCCCATATCTCCGCTTGCTTGAGGTACATCCAGAGCTGGATGGACAATCACCACCTGAAGCTCAATCCGGCTAAGACGGAGCTAATCTTCACTCCTGCTCTAACCTCTCCCTTCCTTGATTTTTCCATTTCCCTAGGGGACACCTTAGTGACGTCATCACCCTGTGCCAAGAATCTCGGAGTGGTGATGGACAACAGGCTGTCCCTCTCCAAGAACATCACAGCAGTAAGCCGGGCGTGCAGATTCTTCCTGTACAACATCCGAAGAATCCGCCCCTTTCTCACCACCTACTCAACCCAGCTCCTGGTCCAAGCAATGGTACTATCCCGCCTGGACTACTGCAACCCTCTTTAGGCTGGCCTACCGGCATCTGCCATCAGACCCCTGCAACTCATCCAGAATGCTGCAGCTCATCTGGTCTTCAACCTCCCCAGACACTCCCACATCATTCCCCTGCTCACTACCTTCCACTGACTGCCTGTTATGACTCGCATCAAATTCAAAACATTGGTCCTAGCATACCAGGCAGTCAAGGAATCAGCCCCAGCATACCTCCACAAGATCTTCAAACCCTACATGCCAGCCAGACCCCTCCGTTCCGCTACCTCAGGACGACTAGCACCTCCCCCTCTTGGTACTTGCGCTTCCCGGTCACATCTCCTGTCTGTTCTGGCTCCACAATGGTGGAATAACCTTCCCATGGAGGTCAGAACAGCTGAGACCCTGACTACTTTCAAGCGACGACTGAAGACTCACCTCTTCAGGTTGCATCTGTCCCCATCCCTCCCTACCTCCCAGTAGTCCCTAATTGACTATGTTAGCTTAGGGTTGTAGCTAGGTAAGCTGTTTATCTTAGTTGACTTAGTTATTGCACTCGTGCCTACTCAATTATTGCTTGTATTATTTGCATAGACTGCTTTGTTGCTGCTTTTGTTTGTGTTGATCAGATTAACCCTACAGGGTCCAAGTTAAACTACGTGGTCGTTCCCTGCACTTGGTACTGTACTTCGCTCTAGGGTTTTCAACACACTTGTTCCTGGTTATGGTTATACACTTTGTTGTACGTCGCTCTGGATAAGAGCGTCCGCCAAATGCCTGTAATGTAATGTAATGTAGCCCCTATATCTCAGAACAAAACACAGCACAAAATGTAGCTGGAATAAATTAATAATAAACTACAGCTAATGTTAGTATGTAAAAATGCAGAGTCGTAGACATCAAGACCTCAACTTAAAAGCGCGCAGGTGGCTCTGGACAACTAACAGCAGAAACTGGAGAGAAAAAAATAAAAATAATGTACTTTTAATTATCTAACGTTAAGCGTTGAATAAATAACACTGAAAAGAACTACCTGGAGTAGAATCCCTCTGGTTATAATCAACTAACTTAGCTAGCTTTTTACTAAATAGCAATGACTGAAGGAATCCTTGAACTAGGAAATATTTTGTTAATCTCAGAACAGAATACAACCAAAATTTACCCAGAATAAGATTATAATATTATAATAAACTACAACTGATGTTAGCATGTAACAATAAGGGCAAATTATCCAACTACAACAATATTTTGCTTCTTCAGGGTCGGAAAAGCACACAAAAATACCTCTGTTCAGCAAGGAGGAGGCCAAAATATATAGGCTAACAGGTGAATTTGCTAGCCGAGTGCTTAGTGGAGGAAAACATTTTCACCTTAGGAGCAAAACCGTCAAACCTTACTTAATATGGGGGTTTTGTTTAAACAAAAAGGCCAAACTAATATCAAATACACTCTTGAAAGCACAATACAATCCTGTAACAAACAAACACCCTCACTCTTTCCACCACAAAAATGAAGTGCATGTCAAGACACCTATAGTAGTGAATTGTGCATTGCCCCTTACGGTACTTTGTGTTCAGTAAACTTTATTATATTGGTTGTCTATATTTATATTACTTTTGTGTTGAATTAAGTCAGCCACTGCTAATCAAAATAACTTCCTACAATACTTTCAGCTCTAAATAATATATATGAATTTGATATTAGCGGAATATATAGCTAAAATTATGATTTGGTTACAGTTAACTATTAATATGTCATTTTAATAATAATTAAATTATTAATTGAAATTTGCAATTCATAGCTTATATATTCCCTTTATAATTATTACATGCTGGCACTACCTGTGAGAATGTAGATGTACATCTTCTACATGATACTGTTTTTGCACGGCGATATAAATAATTAGCAGCTGGCCAAGGTTGCCTGTTCTCTGGGGTAACTGTAAGGGTTTAAAATAAGTGTCCTGCCGATCACGTTGAGGTCACCAAACTATATGGAAAATTGGTATCCTGTCCATCACGTCGGGGTCACCAAACTATAAGGACTTAGAATTAGTGACAGGGACTAAGAGACCAAGTGATTAAGAAGATTAAGAAGTTTAATTAGATATGTTTTGTAATGAGGAAAACCAAGTTTATCAGACTCCATTAAATATGTATTGTGGTTGTTTGTGCAAATATGGGTTTGCATATACGTGTATTGACTGGGGTGCGCTGAAATGGTGGGTGGCAAGACTTGTACACCGGAAAGCAAGGCTATCTACTCCTGCCAGGCATTCATCTAATTGTTCACTGACATTAAGATGTTCTATCCTGGCAGGTAAAGGTGCAACTCATCTGGGAATCTTGCAAATAATGTTTTTGCGCCATGAAGAAGCGACTTTAACCTGAAAAATTATGTTTGTCCAGGTACCAAATCTAACCTATCCCAGGGAGCCCTAACTAAGGATACTCCATCTGGTTAATGAAACTATCTAAATATCCCGAACTATGACCCCTCTATTATTTACCTGAAAAAACACTAGGACCAATCTGGACACTGACTCGAACAAGCTATCCCGGAGCAGTTGCACTTCTGGCTAGTGAACCTATCAATATGCCCAGGAGGTATCCTTAAACCGTATACAAGGCCAATACATTGACTGGTCCTCGCAGAGATGCACACCCGGTTCAGCATATGCAAACCACGTATGTTAGATGCACTGAAAAGGGAAAACAGTTTATAATGATTATGACTGTTGACATTAGCCAAGGATAGGCAGTTTCAATGATGCTGAATGGTAAATATTGCATAAACAAAACAAGACAAATAAAGGCACCTATTCTATAAGAAACGACATACAGAGACAAATAAAAGGAACACAAAGAGATGAATGATGCATGCACAAATTATAAAATACTCATATGAGAAGACTATGGTACCAGGAGAACTGTTAAGCAGATTCTTCTTGAATGTTTCTTTGGACTTCCCTTAAATGCAATCCTGAGCAAGCCTTCCATGTTACACACTTCCCTTTGTATGCCCAAATAAGGTCTGGACAGGAACACCCTCCACACCACCGAGACACACCGCCCCCTTATACTCTCCTCGAGGGAGCTGTAGACACAGGGGAACCATTAAAAGTATACTGACAGTTATAAGATACTTTGGACGATGGAACACGATCTTATGCTTTTTTCTGTCTGAGACACTTTTCTATGGAGGCCCAAGGTGGTGGACTTTCTATAATCCAACCACTTATGTAGGCAATACATATCTGGGATAAACCTCCCTATACCAACTTATAACAGCTCAGTGTGCCTGTTCGCACATACGGTATCCCCTGCATTTCAAATGTTATTATCCATAGTCCACCACAGTTATACCATTCCCAGTCATTTCCACGCACATACGTATAACGCTTTCAACAGTCCATAATGTGGGTAATGGTCAACCAGGTTCCTGTCTGACCCAATGGTGCCTGTGGTTGATTTTACGACATGAAAACAGACACCGTCCTGGTAATCCTTTATCTGGTTCCTGCAGGCCACAAGTGTTGGTGGGGTAAAAGGGTTGCGAGACTATCCCACGGCAATCTCCAGACTGCGGGGCAATTGTCTTCTCAGCTGTGTCTGAAGCCTTCTGTACTTTACAACCCTAATCCTGGAATTTTGGCTAGGACAGCCAAAATTTTACCTTACATAATTTTCACATCATCAATATGAATGCAACAAAGTGGTAACAACGTCCTATCAATTTAAAACATTTAACAGCTATGTCAAGAACAATGAATGGCAAAAAAGTTTACAGGTCTTCAACTGCATGCACATTTTAAAGCAGGCAAAATGCATCCATCCTTCATTTTGTAATAGTTGAACACAGTAATGTTCTACTCTCATAAGTCATCAGAATTTTTCAGACTGATTTCAGAAATAAGTCTCAAGGGGGACCATGCCCACAAAGAATTTCTTTCTTTCTCTCTCCCCCCCTCCTCTTTCTCACTCCCACTCCGTCTATTTTGTTAACTTCATTTAGAATTTTTTTGTACTTTAACTTGGACCAGTAAGAATTACAAACAGTCCTGTTTTAGGTGATAGTTTTTGGCCGCGTTTCCACCAAAAGTACCAACTTTTAGTCCCAGGAACTACTTTTCAAGAAACTAAAAGGTTCCTTCAGCCCATTGTTGTCTGCGTTTCCACCGTGGTCTAAAGTCCCGCGAAGATTAGGCAAATTAGCCCACAGACGTATGAAAAAGCAATGTTGTCGTCGGTCCATCTGTCCTATGATTTCTTCTGTAACCCCATACTACCACCGAAGTAGCCTACATTATTTTCTAATAACCGGGACAGCCCGGAGGGGTTTATTCCACTTATATACAACGGGTTACCAACAATGACTATACATGTTTACTTTTGTATTTATTGATTTTTATCGATTTAATCACCTGGAATTGAAATATTCTTCTGCAGCCGTTTGGGCATATTTTACTGTTGTCAAGCAAAACTGTCGTTGGTAGTTGAACTTGGACCTTTGTTATGCAACAATTTTTATGGAACATTCACTTTCATGTCTTGACATCTGAGGCGAAAGAATGCATTCACATTTCCAATATAACTGGCAACAACAACAGAAAACATTCACACGTTGTAAACAATTTGCTGTTCGATTACTTTCTCATCGTCAATTCCATATAGGCTAATCGCAAAATGACAATAATAGAATGAAAACTCGGACTTGCGTGAAAATTTAAATTAGCAGTGGTACAGGTACCGTTTGCTTTCCTTCGAAGTTACTGCTAGCCGAGCAGCGAAGTGTGCCCTCCAGATGCGAACCATGCACCATAAATTAGCCCAATCTTCCTGGTCTTTTTGTGGAATTGAAGAATGGCAAAGTAAAGGCAGCAGCAGTCTGAAAAAGCTAAAGGGACGATTACTAGAATTAACCTGTTATTTTACCCTGACAAAAAGTGCGGAAGGTGATTTCCAGTTTGCGTTTCCTGTATCACCAATGTGAATTACGCAGAACTACCGCATTTCCCACATAACTGTATCAAACGTTTTGAGTCAATTACAACGGGCTAACAAAGAAAATCCGGAAGAAAATATTCAGCAACCGAATTAATCCGTTTAAATGTTTTGGTACGTAATATGCTGTCCCAGCACAAATGCTTAGCATTTTATAAAACAAATACTAAAGCAAGAAAAGAACAGAAGAGCACACATTATAATTCCAAGACGTTGGCAGGCTATAACCAAAACTAGGCTACTGCGCCGCATAACATACAAGTTTGATTTGAAGTTATTATGAAAATAAATCGGTTTGCGGCTGCAGATTTTTAAACATGGTGGTTGAAATAAAACACTGCAAGTAGTCGACCAATCTGAAATTTTCAGCGCTTGCGCCCCTCCCCAAAGGTTCCAGTACTTTTGGAAAGTACTACCCCCCGAGCAGGGACGTTTTTGTGGGTAAAATAAAGACCCCGGAACTTAATTTAGACCCTAGTTCCTGCGGTCGAAACGCACTGAGTTTCTCAAAAGGTTCCTAGTTCCGGGGTAAAGTTGGAAACGTGGCTTTATTGTAACTGCAATAGCTATCAATTTACACCGTTACAAATTGCATTAGTTTTACATTAAGTGCTAGTTACTATTATATTGAAATTATTTTAAAAGCTAGCTAGTTAATTTAAAGTAAAAAAGGTTATGGATATAAACAGATCTCATTTTGAAAAACAAACTAGTTATGATTCACTAGTCTATTTTGTAAAAAGTTTGGAAAATAAAATTGTACTTAATATTATCACAAAATAACATTTATTTCATATTATCCCAAGCTCCGATATGTTTCACATACTAGTCAATAGTGTATTTGTAGTATATGATAGTGGAAACTGAAAATGTACTGTTTAATAAAACTGCATGCTTTTATTTTCAAAACTAATTTGTTTGCATTATACATTTCAACTTTGTGTGAGCACTGATCTTTACTCATTTTAGGTCCTGTACAGCTAGCAGGGACTTGCTGGGTGGTAATATTTTTTTGTGAACTTTTATTTACTTAACACAGTTTTTCATCAGGAATTAATCATTCTGTACAGAACTTACGGTCCACATTCTCAAGCATAACAGAGAAGAGAAAATCCCTCGGTGTCATGTAGGGTTCCAGTTCATACACAATGGAGGCAAACTGGTTGAAGCGCAGTCGTCGGGCAGAGGATGAAGAGATGGTATTTTCCTTCACAGCCTGGAATAAAAAAAATTGGATTTATAAAAGAAATATAAGAATAATCCTAGCAAAATCAACAGGGGTCCTATGCACCCTTGGAGCTTGGCCCCCTATTGTTTTTGTTAGGATTATTAGGGGGCAAAGCACCAAGGGAGCATAGGACCCTGATTGTTTTTGCTAGGATTATTCTCCTTATATTTTTCTTCTGCTTATTCCCACATTTTCACCCTTTTCCCATGCTCAAAATTCACAAAATTTGACAGGCATGTTCAGTATGGCTGCCAATTTATTATGCATGACACGCATTTAAACGGCCATTTTATATTTTTTGAGAAACAAACTTTTTTGTATTACCCCTAGAATATTTGCCCAATTCTCACCACATTTGGCATGTTCCTGTGTTGAATTGTGAATGAACTTTTTATATCTTAAAAGAAGTCCAAAGGACTGTGCTTTCCATTTAGACAAAAATCTTACCATGCCCAAAATACATGTATGTCCACTAACCTATGCCAATTTTTAAGATACTTCAGGGAATGATAGACAAGAATATTGTAGACGAACAGTGTTATAGAGCAATATGGCCTGTAGAGGGCGCTTTAAAAAATACTAATTTCCATAGTCTCCATTTGGCCACATTGTAGAAAGTTTTACCAAAACCTTCAGAAAGCTTCCAACAGTCCTGAGAACAATGGCCCCAAAATGTTTTAACCCCTTCGTGCACATGTCAAATCTGGCCAATCCTTGCCCATTTAGGGGGTACCTTATTTAAAGCTTTATAGCTCCAGTTGGGAGCATCACAGAGACTTGAAAAATGCCTTAAAGGAGTAACATGGTGGTTTTCACACTTTCTCGGTTTTATGTGCTATTTGCACAAGAGGCATTGAAGAAACACGATAAGTAAAGTATTAAATATTTCTGTTCTTTATTTTTGGAGAAATATGCGTTTTAAATTTATTGTCCTATTTTCAATCTGTTGAGAATGTTATCGACATAGTGCATCACAAGTACAGTAACCACTCCCCTTTCCACGCCCCGTAAAGAAATCTCACTGGACACACAGTCCTGATACAAGTGTGCTGTGAAGTTTAGGTAGCAAACAACAAGGCTGAATCCTTCTGACGTAATTGGGGGTCCAAGCAGTGAAGCTGGTGGAACCCTATTGTATCGGTTATGATTATTAGGGGTCCAAGCAGCGAAGCTGGTGGAACCCTACTGTATCTGTTAGGATTATTATTATTGTTATTAGGGGTCCAAGCAGCGAAGCTGGTGGAACCCTATTGTATCTGTTAGGATTATTAGGGGTCCAAGCAACCCAACACTTATACACACACAGAGATTCACACAGACACACACATATACACATACACGCATACACACACGCACACCCGAACACATACATATACACAAACACAAACACGTATACAAACACGCACACACACACTCACACACACATTCAGACACACACACACACTTTATCTCTCTTTATCCTTTTCTCTGTTTGTCCTTTAATTAGGGGTCCAAGCAGCGAAGCTGGTGGAACCCTATTGTTTTTGTTAGGATTATTAGGGGTCCAAGCAGCGAAGCTGGTGGAACCCTATTGTATCTGTTAGGATTATTATTAGGGGCCAAGCACCGAAGGTGCAGGGCACCTATTGTAATCGTTAGTATTATTAGGGGCCAAGCACCAAAGGTGCAGGGCACCTATTGTAATCGTTAGTATTATTATTATTATTATTATTATTATTATTTCTGCAATGCGAGTCTATGGCAGCCCATAGAACCCATTGGTAGATTTTTGTGAAATTTGGCACATTGATAAAGGACAGTCCAATCTATCCAGGCCACGAATTTGGGGTCAATCCAGCCAACTCTGTAGCGCCATCAACAGGCCAAACTTCAAGGTACATTATTGCTTATAACTTTTGAACCGTTTGTCCTAAGGTTGTGCGGATTATTTCTCCTGAATCCTTGGGTCAAGCCGATTCCAATGCACCTATTGCCGTTAAAACGCGTCATAATAGATTTTCCGCCTTTTTGTATAATTTACAAAACCTACTTTTGCAAACTAGTCCTAGGGCGTTGATCCCATAACCACCAAATTTGGCACGTATGGTCTACAGATGGTGCTGACCAAAAGCTATTCACAGAATTTTGATAAATCAATTGATTTGGCCACAATGAGCCAATGAATATTGCGGAGGGCGTGGCTTGTAACATGAAGATCTGTAAATTCTGAACGGTTCTTCCGAACACCAAGAAACTTGGTAGGCATATCAGTAGATATAAGGGGAGTCCATACCTCCATTTTAGGCCGGATCAAACAAAATGGTGGCGCTAGAGAGCTCATTTCCTGTTTTGGCCTAACCACTAGGCCGATGTTTTCGAAACTCGCCACACATATATTGGGGCACTCTATATGGACAGGGAGGAACTATGAAGCCGATTGGCCAAGAGGAGGCGATGTCATGAGCAAAAATGTGTTTTTCTTAGATAACTTTGAACAAGCGTATCTCCGTCCCCATTTGAGCTACAGCCATGAAATTTTGCACATATGTGCAACTCGTCAAGGGTAACAAGTTTCTAATTAGGACCCATAAGCCCCGCCAATTGGATCGTCCTCAAATTAGACATTTTTGAAAAATGCTTCAAATGCGTTCTGCCATAGAAGTCGACTTTTTCATGTCATTAAACATTACCGACAGCAGATGGCGCCATTTAGCTATAAAACGGTTACTTTTCACAAAGAAGTGGTTCAAGGGTATTAGAAATCCGAGTAGACACGGATACCCTTGGTGGATTTTTATGAAAATTGCCATGTTGATAAAGGACCGTCCAATGTATCCAGGTGTCGAATTTCGTGTCAATACATCCAACTCTGTAGCGCCACCAACAGGCCAAACCTTCAAGTGACAACCTTCAAGTAGCTGGCCAGCTGTCAAAGCTTGGATGCATATTATAATAATTAGGTTATATCACTGGTATTGTTTCATACAACCTCTATCTGGCATAACTAAAATGAGAAAAACACAATTTTTCGGTACCTATAGGCATGTTGCAAAAACGCAATGTTAACTTTTGCTAAGATTCATTAATGAGCAATGAGTATATCTATTGATTGATAATAACCACATAAATAATGATTACATTTATTTATTGTCATACCACTTAAAATACATACAATTGACAACATGAATAGCATTTCCAATAATAAATGTGATACAACTGAAGGTGCTAAAAACAATGGTTTCAGTAAATGCAATGACACATATTAAGGTGATTCCCAAAGAAATTGTCAAACCAGCAATGAAATTCTGTATAAAATAATACAAACATGACAACAGTATGATTACATTAGGAATAAAGTGTGAACAGGAATATGAAAACATTTCAGTCAACTTGGGAAAAAAATATCTTGCTTGACAAGCCGAGTCAAAATGAAAAGGGGATGGAATTTCCTTCCTAAGGAGTACAAATGTCTATAATACTCAAGAGGTCAGTATGGTCAAATGAGGTTCTTTGGGTTGTAAAGTCACATAAGAGTTGCTGTCTGTCAGCAGAGATGGAGGAGGAGCCTTCCAACACACCCTGTGGCAGGACTGGAGGTCGCACATGAGTGCTGTAGCCTAGGTACTAGCAACAGTTAATAAAGGCCCTCCAGACAACCAGGGGCCTCTGCACGTTAGGCAGCAGGCAGCAGACAACCCGGGGCCTCTGTAGGTCAGGCAGCAGGCAGTGGACAACCAGGGGCCTCTGCAGGTCAGGCAGCAGGCAGCGGACAGCCAGGGGCCTCTGCAGGTCAGGCAGCAGGCTGTGGACAACCAGGGGCCTCTGCAGGTCAGGCAGCAGGCAGTGGACAACCAGGGGCCTCTGCAGGTCAGGTAGCACGCAGTGGACAACCAGGGGCCTCTGCAGGTCAGGCAGCAGGCAGCAGGAAGGTAGGGACCTCCAAGCCCAAGGATTGCACCAGCAGGTTTTGGTGTGGTGAGCTGGGAATCTCAAAGTACCCAGGTGGTGCTTGCAGGTCAGGCCATGTAGTGTCAGGGGCTTGCAGGCTGCAGGTGGCGCTGGCAAAAATGACTACAACCAGGGAGGGATCTCCAGTCAACCAAATGGGAACACTGGATCAGACCGTGTTTAGTCTGGGTTCCAGAGCGGTGCTGGTGAGTTGGCCATACATGACATAGGGGCCTTCAGGAATCTTGGTGATGCTGCCAGGACAGGCACTGCTGAGCAGAACACCTCCAGGCCTAAAGTGATCACAGGCCGAACTGGTAGTGCTGAGGTAGGGGCCACAGGTTTGTGCTGGTGAGTTTGTCAGCGATGAGCCAAGATCTCCTAATTTTCATGGGGGCAGGCACATGCAGAGGTGGGCTCTGGGTTCCCGAGACAATGTAGGTCCAAGTAGCCATTGTGCACTGTGCTCATCTTGTGTCCTAGGGCTGTGATCTTCCACAAATTAAACTGTTTTGACAAATGCTTCAAATGCTTTCTGCTATGGAAGTCTATTGCGGCCCCTATAACCGACTGGTCGGTTTTTACAAAACTTTGCAGAATGGTTATGCCGTTCTCCCTGTGACGGACTGGTGTCGTCTTCAGGGGATCCTCCGGCTGCTTGTCGGCCAGGCGCCCCATTCGTGCTTGGCCCCGCCATTGCTGCTCGCAGCTATATTTATTATTATTATTCTTATTATTTTTCTCCGCTAAAAGTGTCTGAGGCTCAGCAACCATAAGTCCTGGAGCAACCACATTTGGCAGGTGGGTTCCTATGGCCCCCCACTACTCAGGCACTAAAAATCACGTATGTCGGCCAGATGGTGGCGCTATAACAAAGGGTTACGCGTAAAAGGCCATAACTCCCACACCGTAAGTCAGATCAACACAAAACTTCATCGACTGATGCATCTGAATGTGCTGTACAACTTTCCCTTCGGGAGCACCTATGTCCGCCATATGGTTTGCACACCATTTGGACTTTTTCATTAGGTGGGGTGCGGAAAAGCTGGAGCTCCAAATCTAAACGGTTACGACATCGAGTAAACTTCTTTACGGCAAGCGACAACCATGGCGACGCAAGTAATCCGACACCGTAGGTCTAGTTTTTATCAGTGAAAGGACGGTCTGACAGTGCCACCCAGAGTGCATGCTAGGATAGGCTATTCAATATTCACAAAAGACGCAATTTATGCTGTACTCTGCCAATGTCTAAATAAATAATACACTACGGTAAAGCTTTGAGAGGATGAATCATTACTTTTCTTTGACATGGATCCATTTGAAGACAATAACGGGTGAGTTCGTTTACTCTTTAAATCCGTCATTATGCTGAGAGAAATCGTATTCTCAATTTAATCTCTAAATTGACTGTAAGCTTTGGGTTGTAACTAGGTAGTTGTTCCGTAGGTGACTTAGTCTTAACTCGTCTTAACTATTGCTTGAATGTTTTCATAGACTGCGTTGTTGCTGTTCTTGTTTGTGTTAGCTTTAATCAGTTTAACCTACTGGGTCCAAGTTGAACTATGCGGTTGTTCCCTGCACTTGGAACGGTATTTCTCTCTAGGGTTTTCGGCACACTTATTGCTGGTTATGTTTATACACTTTGTTGTACGTCGCTCTGGATAAGAGCGTCTGCCAAATGCCTGTAATGTAGGCTACTGTAATATTCCGTAGCAACAAGATAAACCCGGCGTTAGCCCTGAAATATGCCAATACAGCAGTGAAAACGCTGCTCACTGAATAACGAAATAAACGAGACACAGTTTTTTTTTAAATTATGCCATGTCATTCTACATTCAATATCTGGGACTAAACTTTGAATAATTATACAATCTTACCACTGGTTTCACGCGTAGAGATGTCCCTTTTGCGACTGAGTGGTCATATATTGTCTTGGACAATCCGTTTGTGATTCCTGTTGCTTATGGCATTGTCGCCGTTTTTAGTACAATTTGGCTTGAATGACAGTTCATTTATTCAGTAGGTGAGAGTATAAGCTTTCTAACGATGTATAACATGTCCGATTTTGCATTTGGAATGGCGTTTTATAGTTCAGCGTAACAGAATGTTTTCTTATCGCATTCACTGTGGCGTAGCATTAAAGACGATGCACTTAACGAAACGCTGTCAACGATTTTCATAATTTCTTGGAGAGTACTATTATTATTGAGTACTTCGGGGCATAGCTAAGCCATTTCTTTGCTGATAGACCTATCTGACATCGTTTTCTGACGCAAAACAGAAGCGGATAGGATAGGACAATATCTGGGACTAAACAATGAATAAATATACAATCTTATCATTGGTTTTACGCGTAGATGTCCCTTTTGCGAATGAGTGGTCATATATTGTCTTGGACAATCCGTTATATGCGCATCTGTGACGCATTGGTCGGCTATCTTCAATAACAGCTGTGCGTAATACCACACCTGTTGCTTACGGCGTTGTCGCCCTTTTTAGTGCACTTTGGCTTGACTGACAATTAATTCATTCCGTAGGTGAGAGTATAAGCTTTCTAACGATGTATAACATGTCTGATTTTGCTTTTGGAATAGCGTTTTATAGGTCAGCGTAACCGAAAATTTTCTCATCTGCCAATGTCTAAATAAATAAAACGATAGGCTGCTCTGCGCTTCGGTCGCGACTTGTTATCTCGTCTTTTGCTTTGTTTTTTCTCAATGTCGTATTTATTATTTGAAATGTGTATTTATGTGTTATTATTCTATCTGTCTCTGAGGCGCTCTGAAATGTGCATTCTCTGCTTAGATGAGCCATGGATTGGTATACGTTTGTGTCTGATGTAGTGTTGCACGGTACACCGAAACTTCAGCACTTTTTCGGTACTTAAAAAAAAAAAAAAAAAAAAAAAAAAAAATTTAAAATAAGAAACGGTTCGGTATTACAATTTTCCGACGTTCCGTAGTTTTGCGTCAAATGTAAAAGCCAGGGAAAAGTGTCTCCCGCATTACCGATTGAGAGGATGAAAAGTGTAATTTGTCAGAATCTTTGCTAGGTGGCAGTAGCAACTAAGGTTGCCAAGTGAGGTGACTTGCGCTTGTGTACACAGCTCTTTGATACAGGGCAAGCTTTGACTTAGTTCACTTCAGTAGCAATAGCTGTTCCATTTTGGAAATATTTTATTAGGGGTCCAAGCAGCGAAGCTGGTGGAACCCTATTGTATCTGTTAGGATTATTATTATTATTATTATTCTTATTATTATTTTTCTCCGCTAAAAGTGTCTGAGGCTCAGCAACCATACGTCCTACAGCAACCAAATTTTGCAGGTGGGTTCCTATGGCCCCCCACTACTCAGGCACTAAAAATAACCCCCTAGTAAAGGCTTTCATGTGAAGCGGCCAGGACACATCCATGGTGACGCAACTAAGTCATCAGACAGCATGTCTTAGCACAAATTTGGCCATAAGTCATCAATATTTTACTACCTCAGACACATATTCCAATCCATTGTTCATCATGATATTCAGTAGATATGTTGGGTGAAGGCATATGATTATGAGGACAAAGCCATTTTAAAATCGCTCCATAGGGGGCGCGATGGTGCCAATGCTTGGACCCGTCCCAACGCCGCTTGCGGCTTTAATTGTGTATATATTTGTGTATATATTTATATATATATATATATATATATATATATATGTTTATATAAATATATTTGTGTGTATATATGTCTATATATATATATACATACATATATGTGTTTGTGTGTCTGTATATATAGGGGCCAGGACTTGAACTGGCAGCCCCTGTGAGTTCAAGCTGTGCCTCATTGCGAGGAGCCACAGGGACTCCGCAGTATGTAACTTTTTCTCTTTATCCTTTTGGTGTGTCATAGCAAAGTTATTTACTAGTTTATTCCTTTGTACTCTGACATTAATTTGTTCATTAATTTTAATCACAGGCCTTAATCACAGATATAACAGCAAAGTACCACAACTCGAGAAAAGAAAAAGAGAAACAACTCATCTTGAAAGTAACAGTGGGAAAAATTGTGAAAAATGTATGTTACAAGGGTTTGCAGAGAATGCCCTTCGGATTCTCAAAGAAGCGCCACAATGTTGTAATGAGTACAAATCTCCGCACTTCCCCACAGAGCACACAAATGTTTTGATTTGATGTTTTGATTAGAGCCCGACCGATATATCAGTTTGGCCGATATATCGGCCATCATTTGACTTTTTTGACGACATCGAGATCGGCAGTTATGCAGTATAATAAAAGTAAGAAGCCACACACAATTGGAGAAAAACTCATACTTCCAGCGGCGGTTGAAATGTGTGAAGTTATGCTTGGGACAGAGGCAGCTAATAAACTGAAAGCTGTACCTCCCTCAAATGACACCGTGAGGAGGAGAACTGAAGAACTCTCGGACGACATTCAGTCACAGCTACTGGATAGATTGCATTCCTGTGAGCAATTTTCTATTCAGTTGGACGAATCAACAGACATTGCCAGTGCGGCTCAGTTGATTGTTTTGGTTCGCTATCCATGGGAAGGGAACATTTTGGAGGACTTCTGCAAGGAGGTGCCTGGGAGGACAGTCTGGTCTTCGTTCTGGGTACGGTTGTGTTACAGCTACTTTAAAGGTTCTCAATGATATTACATCTGCATTAGATGTCAAACAAAACTGTGCTGCAATATTCATTGACCTTGCCAAAGCCTTCGATACGGTTATCATACCATTCTTATAAACAGCATTGGGGTCACTAATCACTCACTGGCTTGGTTTTCTCACTATCTCTCTCACCGGGTGCAATGCGTGAGGTATGAAAACCTTCTCTCTCACCCTCTCCCAGTTACCAGGGGTGTCCCCCAAGGCTCCATACTTGCTCCCACACTGTTCTCCATATACATCAATAACATCCCTCAGGCTGCTGATAACTCACTCATTCACCTATACGCTGATGACACAATTCTTTATGCTACTGGTCCATCCCCCGACACTGTACTAACCACACTCCAGGATCGCTTCCTCCAAGTCCAACAGGCTTTTACCAACCTTAAACTGTCTCTTAACACCTCCAAGACTAAGGTTATGTGGTTCTGCCGGAAGGGTGCCAAACCCCCTCCAGCCCTCAACATCATCACCAGTGAGGGAGCTACCCTGGATCAGGTCACAGTCTATAAGTACTTGGGCATCTGGCTCGACAGCACGCTGTCCTTCTCCCACCGTATAGCCTATCTAAGCTTCAGTCTAAGGTCAAGGCCAAACTCGGGTTCCTTCATAGAAATCGTTTCACTTTTACCTCTGCTGCCAAACTCACCCTCATACAAATGACTATTCTCCCCATGTTCGATTATAGTGACATAATATACAGGTCTGCATGCAAAGGTACACTTTGCAAGCTTGATACTCTTCACCATTCTGCTATCCGGTTTGCCACAAATGCCCCCTTCAAAACACACCACTGCATGCTTTACTCTCTGGTCAACTGGCCCTCCCTTCACACCCGTCGTAACATTCACTGGCTTACTCTCATTAACAAGACCCTTCTCGGTCTATCACCTCCCTACTTATGTCATCTGATGCACCCTATGTTTGTCACACACAACACCTGGTCCTGACTCCATATCCAATTAAAAATTCCCAAAACCAACACCTCCCTCGGTCTTGCATCATTTCAATCCGCTGCTGCCTGCGACTGGAATGCTCTGCAAAAAACCTAAAACTGGATAAATTTATTACCATTTCTGCCTTCAAACATACCATCTCAGACATTTTCACTGATTCCTGCAACTGTTTTTCTACCATGTAATATCCCCAAAACACACTCTGGTTTTTTTTTGTTTTTTTTCTCCCCCCATATCTCGTTTGCTGACTGTTGTTTGCTTGCCTGTGTTTTCATGTGCCTATGTTTAGTTTGTTATTACTGATGTATTTTGTGCTTTTAACATGCTTTTATCTTCTAGCCCACCTCCCCTTCCCTTAAGTGGCTTTTGTCGCTTGTCAGGCCGCCATTGTAAATAAGAATTTGTTCTTAATGACTTACCTGGTGAAATAAAGGTGAAAGAAATATTCAGACTCCTGGATGCTTTCATGACTGAAGCGAGACTGTGTGGCCGTTTATACAGATGGTGCAGTGGCCATGGCAGGCCAAAAGAGTGGGGTTATTGCGCGGATAAAGGCTGTCAACCTGAAGGTTATGGCTACGTACTGCATGCTGCATCAGCAGGCGCTCGCATCCAAAGGTATGGAACCAGACCTTCACTCTGTTTTGAACACAGTTCTGACTGCAGTTAATTCTGTGAAGTCAAGGACACTGCAGTCATGTTTGTTTGGACAACTTTGTAGGGAGATGGGTGCTGGGCATGACGCACTGCTATATCACTCTGAAGTGCGATGGTTCTCTCGTGGTAAAGTTTTGCAGCGGGTGTTTGAGCTATGCAGTGAGATGGCAGAGTTTGAGAGAGAGGACAAACCCGACATCGCAGAGTTTTTTCTGACCCGGAGTGTGAAGCCAAATTGGCCTATCTTGCCAACGTATTCAACTTGCTCAACAGCCTCAACCTCTCTATCCAAGGAGGCTATGCATCTATCCTTGAAGTCAGCAACAAAATCACCACCTTCATGAAGAAAACAGAGCAATGGAGAAGAAGGATACAAGACTGAGACACAGACATGTTCCCCCAACTGACTGAGTTTCTCCACACAAACAACGTGCCTGTGGTTATAGTGAGAGAGGTAGCCACCTCTCACCTCACTGCACTGAGCGAGCACTTCAGCTCATACTTCTTCGATGTGAACACCGATGCCTGGGACTGGGTGCGAGATCCCTTTTCCCCAACTGCAACAACAAGTGGCATTACAGGTAAGGCAGAAGAAGAGCTGTTGGACTTATCCTGTTATCACAGGATAAGGCTGCATTCACACCTGATCAGGCAATGCGGCACCTTGCTGCAGGGTTGTGCGGCGGTGTGGGCGTGTCACTACATGGCCCATTTGTGTAACATCATGTTGTGAGCTTTAACCCCCCCCCTCCATTTCCTGTCCGCTAACTCAAAAAAAAAAAAAAGGACACAAACGCAAACCAAAGGAAGCTTCTTGCTAGTGTTATTTTGCAGCGTAGACTGCCAGCCAGACGCAGACGTCGAAGCTGGGTACATGAAATAAACCAAGCGAGGACACAACTGGCAGAGTAGCCTACCATAATTTGGTCCATGAACTCCATAGTGCTAGGTACAATAAACTAACATGCAAGAAGTGCTAAATAGCAAATCTTGTATACAGCTTAATTCCGAAGTTCGGAATTGATATTTAGCTAGTAATTATTGTTTCGGTACTCGTCCCATTACCCAGTACTGTCAAATCACGGTGACAATCATAAAATCAAATCTTAGGAAATGAACCGCGTCAGTAATTCATCTGACAGTTGCTCGGTAAACAGCGGACTGCTACATGGTAATTTAAACAACTTACGTGATTGGCCACTGCAGCATGACGTCGGATTGCGTTCCGGCAAAAGTTGATTCTGGTTCAACTTTCTTGCCGCAGGCCGCTGCGTTTTTTTTCGGCACCCCATGCGGTCCCCACTGCCACAGCCTAAACGCACTACCCCCTTTCAAATGAATGGGAAGACTGCCGTTTTTGCCGCATTGCCTGATCTGGTGTGAATGCAGCCTAACGCCGGGCACCCACCGCACGCGTCGCTAAGCGTCGCGTAAACAGCAGGGCGAAGCAGCACGACGCGACGCGTAGGGTGTCTCCACTGGTTCCGTTTGTGTCGCGCAAAGGCTTGCGTAAAAGCTATATATTCCCAGTAGCTCTCGCAGTCTGCAGTGGGCTTACATCGTGTATTTCACGTTTGTTCAGGACTTTTGATTATGGGTTAAGTGAATACTTGGTGAGAGACCTTTTTCATTCTGTTAATTTGGTAATATTTCGTTACCTCGTAAATACGTGAACCATAAACCATAAACTTAAATCGCAACGTAGCCTGCATAACAATCAATCTCAAACTGTATTAATTTATTTGCTTGGTCAACAAGCGTGCCAATTTCACGAAGAATATGTAATGATCATAATAATAATAAATAATCCGTAATTAACCATTGGGAATTCCTGTGTTGTCTTGTCATTCACGTCAAAACATTTATATGATCAGATTTAGTAAAATCAGCTAATCATGAAAAAGACAGTAACAGTTTAATCTTGAAGGGATATGAACACCACAACGCCATGAACACCGGAAGCTTTGAAGTACAAGTGCGATAGGCTACGTCTTTCTGTGGTGTATTTTCAAATTTACCCCACCCCTCCGCAAAATAAGACAGCGAAACTAAGTTTGCCTTTCCCCCAGGTTCCAGTTATTTATTTATTTTTACAAAACGAAAAGGCTTGTATTTTTTTTTAGCTGCTTAAAAAATATCTGGGAGGTAACTAGGGACACACCCCCAGTAATATAAGAATGAAATATAAATCAGAGCATGTATACCTAGCATTTTAGAGCATATTTCTGTGTATAAACAGGCCAACGTGACGCGCGACAAGCCGAAAAAATAGAACAGAAGCGAAAAACTACGCTTCAGTTCGCTTGTGTCGCGCGAGCTTCGCAGCCGGTACGCGACGCGTTCGCATCTGGTGGAGACGACGTCGCCCGCTGCCGTTGTAATAACAGTACTTCAACTACGCTTCAGTTACGCGCGTAATACGCGCGTAGTGCGCTCGCGGCCGATACGCGTGCGGTGGGTGCCCGGCTTAAGTCCAACAGCTCCTCTTCTGCCTTACCAATCGACATTGAAGGCCCGATTCCAGCAGTTGCCTAATGTAGATTTTGGCCGTACCTCTCACATAAGTATCCTGAACTCACTAATGAAGCCAATGCGAATATTGCTCTCCATTCCTACCACTTACCTCTGAGTCATCATTCTCCACTTTGACTGCAATGAAGACTAAGTACGGGGCTCCTTTGCATGTGGAGAATGATCTTAGAGTCTGCCTGTCATCCATCACTCCAAGAATGGAGAAACTGTGTAGTGAGAGACTGGCTCACCCATCTCATTAATTTAGGTGAGCTCATCAAGTGAGTTATTGTGAATTGTGTGAGCTAAGAATGTGATGTAGCTTAATGCAAATATTTCACTCAAAACTTTCTGAACAGTGTTCTGTAACATTGTTATGATAACTTCTGTTAAGATTTGTTCAGAGCTTTCTGCCAATGATTTGAATAAGGAGCAATAAGTTCATTATTTTAAAGTTGAAGCACTTACTGAAAGTCAGCTTTAGACTGGTCATTTTAAATGTCTGTGTTTATTAGGACTATGCCAGTCTTGCTACTGTTCATTTTCTGAAAGCTTTTAAGATCAATTACTTGAAAAGTAGAAATGCTGTCAAGTTGAGTCCAAATGCAATTTGAATAAAATAACCCTCTGTTTAAAGTATATAAGTGGTATTAACATGATTCAAATTGAAATGTGTGTCTGTTTATCACTATGAAACAGGTCTGAAGTATTTAGGTTGAAAAGTTTTAGAATACAAATAGTTCCAATGGCATTCAAGAGTACAAATGTGGTAGTAAGCATATGCTTAATCGGTGTTACGATTATGAGGGGGTCCTTGGAAAATTTTCTAGCCCTGTAAGGGGTCCCTGGCCCCAAAAAGTTTGAGAACCCCTGGCTTAAAACACTCCTCGCTATGATGGTACCATAAACAGATTTAGCGTGATTGACGAATGTTTTTTTTTTGATGCATAGTAGGTTTGATCTAAATGCATTATTATTATTATTTTAATTATTATTAAGGGGGTGGTTTTATGGTTTTAAACATTCTGCGCTATGACATAAACAGATTGGCGAGCGTTTTTATATTTTTGTGCATGGTAGGTTTGATCTAAATTCAGTTACAGAATATAATGCTTTTTTTTTCAAAAATAGTATTTCTCGATGTAATTGTGTCGCCAAGTTAATACATGTCTACGCTAGCGGGTCAGGCACTCTTCACGGTAAGAAGAAATTTTAGGATAGCACTTCCGATATTGCTTGTGTCGAAAGTACTGCGATGGAAACAATGATAGATTTACCCAGGAGCCACATCTGTTCAAAATGTAAACAAGTAACGGTGAACCTACACTATTCACACTATTTAATGTCGTGTTTAATATTCATTGTCCTGTGTGAATAAAAATCATTTTTGCAGTAACCTAGATCTGAAAGATGTTAGTCAGCTGCCCAGCTACGCTGTCTAATGTCTAGCTAGTGAGTAACAACCAACCACAAAAACATTGTCCGGCTAATTAGCCAGCTAATGCCTTCGAAGTTATATCAGGTTAGCTAGCTAGGTGGCTGGTAGAAACGAACAACTAGCAACTAATACATGAGGAATAATTTTTTTTTTCTTAAGTTGCCTAGCTAGACATTAGACAGGCTAGCTAGGCAACTTGTTAACATTTTTCAGGGCTAGGTTACTGCAAAAATTATTTTTATACAGACTGGACCCTGATAACTAATAGTAACGGCGATAACTACATAGCAGAGCCACCGACAATTTCAGAGACTTTTCTCCACGCTGCGTTCCTCTTATCAGTGTCTCTCTAGGAGATTTTATTAAGTTGGGAAACCCGATACGGCAATACGAGTTAGGTCCTCCATTGTGGAATGTGGAAATAAAATTAGAAAAAAATAGGGACAATTTCCTTGACGGATCATTAGATCAAATCAGATTGGTTACCGCGACGCGGCGAGGGGGTCAAAGTTGAACTTTGGCCTGTTGAATCGTGGCCTCTTGCGCCGGCAATCCCAACATGCCTTGCAGGGTCTGGCCGCCACCTCTCATTCAAAATGAATGGAGGCAGCGGGGCCGCGTATAGTGTGGCTATGTCCAATTGTTTATTTGTTCGATGCTTTAATTGCAGAGTACATTGAGACAACTGCATAAATTTCAATAAAAACTGGAAAAATTGAGGTGTTAGTTAGTTCCACATTCTATCGTTCCACAATGGAGGACCTAACTCGTAATTTCCGTATCGGGTTTCCCAACTTAATAAAATCTTCTACAGAGACATTTACAAGAGGAACGCAGCGTGGAGAAAAGTCCCTGAAATTGTCGGTGGCTCTGCAACATAGGCTAGTTATCGTCGTTAGCTACTATCACTGTCCAGTTTGAATAAAAATCATTTTTGCAGTAACCTAGCTCTGAAAAATGTTAATAAGCTGCCTGGCTAGGCTGTCTAATGTCTAGCTATAGCGAGTAACAACAAACAAAAAATCTTCCTAATGTATTAGTTGCAAGTTGTTCGTTTCTACCAGCCACCTAGCTAGCTGACCAGATGTAACTCTGAAGGCATTAGCTGGCTAATTAGCCAGACAATGTTTGTGTTGTTGGTTGTTACTAACTAGCTAGACATTAGACAGCCTAGCTCGGCAGCTGACTAGCATCTTTCAGATCTAGGTTACTGCAAAAATGATTTTTATTCACACAGGACAATGAATATGAAACAACATTAAACCCGGTCAACATTTAACGAACACAACGGTCTGTCAAAAATAAGTGACGCCCACAAACAGCCGATTGTGGGGACGCACCGCGGCGCCAGGCGGATTCACCGTGACGGTGAAGCCACACTATACGCGGCCCCGCCGCCTCCATTCATTTTGAATGAGGGGTGGCGGCCAGACCCCGCAAGGCATTTTGGGATTGCCGGCAGCGCGGCGGGAGCAGAGACTGTAAAAAATATGGACAAAGCTACTGTGACGTCACCCATTGCCTCTCCGTTGTTCTGTAAAACACGTTTTGAAGCTCAATGGCGGGCGCGGCCATGTTCTCGATTTGGAGCCAAAACCATAGAGTTAAGCGGTCTTGTGATTTTTACAATGTGATTGACAGTCCGGTGCGGAAAAGCCCATCAACCTGAACGAACTTGAGGCTAGCTGACTGTCTGCCGTTGTTTTGAAATATATTATCACATGTTTACGGAGTTTAATTTCCATCCGTGACTGTACTGTGTCATGTAATCACGTTATATGTATGGCATTAATAATACAATTATGTTCAGTTATCTTCAATTTATGTTTCTCAGCAAAACGAATATGCTTAGCTAGCGTATCAGCTTGCCAGTGAGCTAGGTAGGCTATCCGTGGTTAGCTCACGCATTAGCAATATGAACCACAGGGGAAGAACATCGACCACACTGATGATGGTCAATCAATCAGAGATGTGTAGGCTACTGGTGATTTGACTAGGCTAATTTTCGTATAACTGTCTGGTAGACCTGCTGTTAACCGAGCAAGTTATCGTCGTAGGTTTTCGCCACAGACAGTTAATGAGCCAGTAACTGCTACTAGCTACTCCATCGTCGTTTGTGGTGTTCACTAGCTGGGTGACGCTAGCTGACCGGTCGTTCGCAAGTCACTTTCTACCGAATAAAAATTAACACTGTCAGCGGTGTTTAACAAATCTACCAAGTATTTTAATAACTGATCTACAGGCGTGTAAATATGACAACGCACTTTGCACCTGTTGCATAAAGACAAAAATAATGTACATTGAATTTCTAATTCATATTATTTTCTTGCTAGCTTCTAGCTTTGTCACATTCGTGCAGCCTAGCCCAGGTAGACATTTACGTAATGTACACGACTGACAAGCCGTCAAACACGTTTGACAGATGGAATATTTTCCGGTTAGGGTTAGCTAGCTAGTCAAATGGTTTGGTAGCCGAAGTTGCGAACTGTTTTAGCATAGGCTACTAGACTACTACATATAGCAAATAAGCGTTAGCTGATTACGCTTTCTGCCAACGAATTATTTGGTTAAGTGGGCTAAAGGAAATAGTAAAAATGACTCGGCTACCGCAAAACTTCAGAGGAGGATTATTTTATGGTCGTCTAGTGCAGCTGTAAATAGCACACGCTATAATGAAGCCACTACAAAATGGGATGCCTGCATTTTCTGACTTCGCACAGGTGGACCGTGGTCGGAGCCGCAATGTCAAGGCCAAGAGACGCCACCTCCCACCCCAGTGACCACAGATTGTAGCCCTTACTGTAGCTCAGTCCTCCGCAGTAATCCGGAAGTGACGCAAGCTGTACCTCATTGGTCCAGAACAAATATTGGCACTGTGCCCAAATGACGCAATAAATCATGAAATCGACCCATGGACAGTCATAAGACGAATAAAATACACCTATTATGACTATTTGTTATTGTGAGAAAAAATTATTGACTTTGTATTTTGATCACATTTGTACCGTAGACTTACATGGAAACCGGATATGAAAACACCTATACTGGAGCCATCCGTAGTGGCGCTAGTGAGCAACCAGGAACTACAACACCAGGAAATGAGCTTCAAAAACGAAGTCTGGTTTTGGCCGCTTGGGCGGGAGGCGGCGAGGCTGCAGTGGAGATGCCAAAAATTCAACTTTGACCCCCTCGCCGCGCCGCGGTAACCAATCTGATTTGATCTAATGATCCGTCAAGTAAATTGTCCCTATTTTTTTCTAATTTTAGTTCCACATTCTATCGTTCCACAATGGAGGACCTAACTTGTAATTTCCGTATCGGGCTTCCCAACTTAATAAAATCTCCTACAGAGACACTGATAAGAGGAAATAGTGTGGAGAAAAGTCTCTGAAATTGTCGGTGGCTCTGCAATGTAGTTATCGCCGTTAGCTACTATCACTGTCCAGTCTGAATAAAAATCATTTTTGCAGTAATCTAGCTCTGAAAATGTTAATAAGCTGCCTAGCTAGGCTAACTAATGTGTAGCTATAGTGAGTAACAACAAACAATAACAAACAAAAAAAATCTTCCTAATGTATTAGTTGCTAGTTGTTCGTTTCTACCAGCCACCTAGCTAGCTAATCAGATACAACTTTGAAGGAATTAGCTGGCTAATTCGCCAGACAATGTTTTTGTTGTTGGTTGTTACTCACTAGCTAGACATTAAACAGCCTATCTAGGCAGCTGACTAACATCTTTCAGATCTAGGTTCCTGCAAAATGATTTTTATTCAGACAGGAGAATGAATATGAAACACGATATTAAACGCGGTCAACATTTAACGAACACAACTGTCTGTCAAAAATAGGTGACACGCCCACAAACAGCCGACTGTGGGGACGCGGCGCGGCGACAGGCGGCCGTCGCAGCGTATAGTGTGGCTTCAGCCTGAGGCATTCTTCACCATTATGTCTCGGTCCGGAAATTTTTTATGACAACGTCACAATGAATGGAATGCATTGTGCCACAGAATGCTATCGCGGCCCAAGATCGGAGAAACATCGCTCTCGACCGGAGGCCGACGTCTAAACGACGTCTTACCGATATGCTAACTATCTGAATACAATGTAGCCTAGTGCAAATGTATATCGGCCGTCAGCCAAATGAGTCTGTGCTGTTGGGATGTGACAGGTGTAAGATATAAAGTATTAAATAATAATAAAGTATTATGTGTTCTAGTGTAGTCACCTAATCTCTCTGAAATGCAGGATGGCCTTCCTTAAAAGCAACATTTTCCTGGTGGAGGACTGCCAGACCCCGATTAACTTACATCCCTGATTATAAGTATCGTTTTCAACAACTTCGTAGCTACCGATACTTAACTATAGCTAGGCCCAATTTCACATCCAGACAAATTAAAGAAACTTCTCCATGGTGGCATTGCGTTTTCTAAATGTAAAGACGGAACGACACGTTTTCCCGTTTTTAAAGTTGTAGGACAGGTAGTCTAGCACGTGCAATCTTCGTTTTAATAGTGTAGTTTTAAAAGATAACACGTTTGTTTGATGCAGACCAGACGGATTTGCATGTTTTCCCAACATGGCTAGAACTAACATTAAAAATGTAGCTAACAAGCTCTAGCTAATAATAGAATGTTCTTGGGTAGCCGAGTTACAGTAGTCGTAATACATCAACCAAAGGAAAGTTAAACAACAGACAACTTGTAGTTAGCAACGTAAAATGTTATAAGATATATCACTAGAAGCTCCTCAACATGAATTCGTCTTGGTTGGGCTACATACCGTGGTTTCTTCTTCAATGGCATGAACACTGTCGGGAGTACGGATCAACCATGTTCCGTAGTGCTGATGCGCTATGGTGCCACCAAATAGGAAAGACCCAAAAACGCCACGACGAAGTGTTCGACGAGATAATACCGCACTGTAGAAAAATCGGTGGACATGTCTTAAGGCTACCGTGGCTCTTCCCCAGAAAGACATGATTTTTTTCCCCTTCTTCTTCTGGTTTTATGGCAGTTTGTAAACAACGTTTTTACCGCCGCCGACTGAAAATGACTGTGAATCGGAATTCCATTAGCCGCCCCATAGAGCGTATATAGGAACCAGGAACTGGAGCGGGTAGGAGCTGCCGCAACAAATTCTTATTCTTCTGAGGTTTAATGGCGGTTTTTACACCGGCTTTTGGTGCATGACCGCCACCAACTGGACTGGAGTGTGGAGCAGTAGATTTGGCAGGGAAAAAAACGAAATTATTTTAACTAAACCAGTTTTTTTTTAAAGCTGATTTGTTTCATGACTTTCCTGGACAACGACTTGCTGTGTTGTCCATTCCTCGATGATATAAATAAACTGTTTGCTTCTTTACTGTCTGCATTACGTTGAAATAATGGGTTCTACCGATTCTGGTTCATTACAGTGTAATGTAGCTGTAGCTGTAGCTTTCACTGTCAGATGTTTACCTATTTTATACAATGAGCCCTGTATGGCCAAAAGCACGTTATAATGGTTTATATTTTCCGATTCCCATTCCAGCACCAACGTGTTTCTCTATTCTGGACAAGTGTCTACCTGTTTCATCATTGTCCAAGTGTTCCTGCCAGATTTTGTGCGTATGGGATTTGATATAAACCTTGGCCTCAGCTTTACGAAGTAAAATGTGTAAGTCGATGCTTTGGAGTCTTAAGGTCTGTTTGGCCAGAATATTGACTTCTTCATTTCCCTCTATACCAACATAAGCAGGTACCCAGAGAAAATGAATTCTTGTGCCATTCATTTTTAACCTATTGGGATGGCAGGTATGCCATCCATCCAAGATACACCTTGGTGGGGCATACCCCATTCCTATACAGCACCGGAAGTTTGTTTACATACACCTAGGCTAAAGACATTCAAACTAAAATTTTCACAACTCCACACATTTCATGTTACCATACATTTCCTGAGTAAATTCAATTAGGGTATCTACTTTGTTTCCATAAGAGGTCATTTCAAAATGATAGCTAAGAGACATATTTATTTCAGCTTTTATGTATGATCAGATTTTCAGTGGGTCAAAAATTTACATACACTTTGTTAGTATTTGGTGGCATTGCCTTTTAATTGCTTAACTTGAATCAAACGCTTGGGGTAGCCTTCCACAAGCTTCTCACAATACTTCACCAGAATTTTTGCCCATTCCTCTTGAAGGAACTGGTGTAACTCAGTCAGGTTTGTGGGCCTCCTTGCTCAGACACATTATTTCAGTTCAGTCCACAAATTTTCTATGGGATTCAGGTCAGGGCTTTGTGATGGCCACTCCAGTACTTTCACTTTGTTGTCTTTAAACAATTTTGGAGTTATTTTTGGCTACATACATCCATACATACATAGTATAAATACATACAAATATTTTATTATTTAAATATTTAGGCCTATGAAATAAAGATAGAATCTTACAAACCTATCCAGACATATTTGCCCCAATAATGTATCATAGGCTTGATATTCAAATGAAGTTTTGCCAAATAAGTACAATAGAAGTTTATTTAAATTCCACAAAAAGACCAGAAAGACTATGGACTAATTTATGGTGCATGGTTCGCATCTGGAGGGCACACTTCGCTGCTCGGCTAGCAGTAACTTCGAAGGAAAACAAACGGTGGCTGTACCACTACTAATTTAAATTTTCACGCAAGTCCGAGTTTTCGTTCTATTGTTGTCATTTTGCGATTAGCCTATATGGAATTGACGATGAGAAAGTAATCAAACAGCAAATTGTTTACAACGCATGTTTTCTGCTGTTGTTTCCAGTTAGCCTATATTGGAAATGTGAATGCATTCTGTCGCTTCGGATGTCAAGACATGAAAGCGAATGTTCGCATAAAAACATAATGAATGTGTTTGAGAGGATATATAAAACAGTTACAATCTGACTATTGGCCTGTTATATCCTATTTGTTGCATAACGGTCCAAGTTCAACTACCAAGGACAGTTTTGCTTGACAGCGGTAAAATATGCCCAAACTGTCACGGTTGAGGAGGGTGGGACGCAATTGCGGACCGAGGGGATCTAAAAGTTAACCCTGAGGGATAACCACCAAATCGCTGAGCGATAGAAAGGGAAGGGGAAAAACCAAATAATAAAGAGCGAAGTAATCGCTCTCTCCACTCACTGAAACTTCTGTCAGCGGGCTCAGAAAACTAAAAGAAATTAAACACCGCCGCAGCGTAGCTGCCCAAAAAGAAAACCCCCACTAGAAAAAACAGAGTGGGGTCACTTCCAAAAGAAGAAGGATATTCGCAGCCCGGCGGGTAGAAAACAAAAAGAAAACTAAGAGACGAGGGCAAAATGTCCTCCACAGCGCAGAGAGATAACCAACTCGAGAAGAAACTAAACGGTGATCAAATCAGGCAGATAGGATCAACACGGTAACTTCTGCCGATTCTCACACCCCTACACACTAAGAGTCTGACAAACAATGAGTCTGCGCTGAACCCCAGAAATCAGGGGCTACATATAGGCCTCCTACACCTGACCCTCATCAGGGATAATTAGCTCAGACACATACCTGTGAGGTGCTATCACCTCACCATAGAACTCATACACCTGCCCCTCGTCAGGGTCAATTAACCCACAGAAATCAGAGAGAGAGGTGCCACCACCTCACAGGACCCCCTCCCTTAAGGGACGGCACCCGACGTTCCTGCATGCCCGCGGGGAGGCGCCGACGGAACTCCTGGATAAGCTCTGGGTCCAAGATGTCCCTAGCTGGGACCCAGGTGCGTTCCTCCGGCCCGTATCCCTCCCAGTCCACAAGGTACTGCACCCCACGTCCCACGCGACGACTGTTCAGGATGCGCCGAACAGTGTAGACTGGTTGACCGCCGACCAACCTAGGGGGAGGCGGAGGCCTGTCAGCTGGTGCCAGCGTGCTGGAGAGGACTGGTTTGAGGCGCGAGACATGGAACGTGGGGTGAATCCTCATGGACCGGGGAAGCAGGAGACGGACCGTGACCGGATTAATTCTCCGAATAATCTTGAAGGGACCGATGTAGCGCGGCGCTAATTTGCGGGACTCAACCCGCAAGGGGAGGTCACGCGTGGAGAGCCACACCCTCTGGCCGACCCGATAGGACGGAGCCGGACATCGACGTCGGTCAGCATAACACTTCTGTCGCGCTGTCGCACGCTGAAGAGATGCCCGAACCCGCCTCCAGGTGGCGCGACACCGCTGGATGAAACGCGCGGCCGAGGGCACCTCCGTATCTTTCTCCTGTTCTGGGAACAATGGCGGCTGATATCCGTACTGGCACTCAAAAGGAGAGAGACCGGTCGAAGCGTTCAGCAGGGTGTTGTACGCGTACTCTGCCCAGATAAGTTGACTGCTCCAGGTAGTCGGGTTTGAAGAGACCAAACACCGAAGCGTCCTCTCCAGCGTCTGATTGGTGCGCTCAGTCTGACCGTTGGTCTCAGGATGGAACCCTGACGACAGACTGGCCGAAGAGTCCACTAGAGAGCAAAATGCCTTCCAGAAGCGAGAAGAGAACTGTGGACCACGGTCAGACACGATGTCTTGGGGTAGACCGTGGAGGCGAAAGACATGCTGGACAATAAGCTGGGCGGTCTCTCGGGCCGAGGGAAGCTTAGGGAGGGGAACGAAGTGAGCCGCTTTTGAGAATCGATCCACTATAACCATGATGGCGGTGGAACCATCTGACAGGGGTAACCCGGTGATAAAGTCCAGGGCTACATGTGACCAGGGGCGATGAGGGATAGGCAGAGGCCGGAGGAGACCTGCAGGGGGACGTTGCGATGTCTTGTTCCGGGCACAAACAGTGCAAGCGGCCACGAACTCCCGCACGTCCCCCTCCATCCGGGGCCACCAGAACCTCCTCTTAAGAAAGTCCAGAGTGCGGTGGACCCCCGGATGGTTTGTAAGGCGGGACGAGTGACCCCACTGAAGAACCTGCGAGCGCACTCTATTAGGGACGAACCAACGGCCTGGAGGCCCCCTCCCGGGTCAGGCTCCTGCTGCTGGGCCTCCCGAACCACTGCCTCGACCCCCCAGGTAAGTGGGGCGAGGATTCGGGTGACTGGTATAATGGGCTCCAGAGATCTGTCCCTGTCCGAACGGTCAAACTGACGGGAAAGTGTGTCTGGCTTCAGATTCTTCGAACCTGGACGGTAGGATAGGTTGAAGTTGAACCTATTGAAAAAGAGGGCCCACCGAGCTTGGCGAGGGTTTCAGGCGTTTGGCCTCCTGGATGTAAGTCAGATTTTTGTGGTCCGTCCAGACCACAAATGGATGCTCAGCACCCTCCAGCCAGTGGCGCCACTCTTCCAAGGCCAACTTCACCGCCAGGAGCTCCTTGTTACCAACGTCATAATTCCTCTCGGCGGGCAGGAGACGCCGTGAGAAGAACGCGCAGGGGTGAAGTTTCTGGTCCTGGGGACACCGTTGGGATAACACCGCCCCAACCCCTACGTCAGAAGCATCGACCTCAATGACGAAGGGCAAAAGGGGTCCGGGTGAATGAGGACGGGCGCGGTAGTGAACCTCCGTTTCAGCTCCATGAAGGCCTTTTCAGCCTGCGGGGACCAACTGAACTGGGGGGAGGTACCCTTAGTCAAGGCTGAGAGTGGGGCAGCGACAGAGCTGAACCCCCTAATGAAGCGCCGGTAAAAAGTTGCGAAGCCCAGAAACCGCTGCACCTGTTTGATGGAGTCAGGCCGAGGCCACTCCAGTACTGCCTTGACCTTGCTGGGGTCCATCTGCACACTGCCCTGTGACACGATGTACCCCAAAAAGCTGACTGTGGAGGCATGGAACACGCATTTCTCTGCCTTGACATAGAGTTTGTGTTCTAACAACCTGTGCAGTACTAATTTGACGTGGGATACATGCTCCTGATAGGTTTTTGAAAAAATCAGGATGTCATCCAGGTACACGTAAACAAATAATTCCAGCATGTCCCTGAGCGCGTCATTTACTAACGCCTGAAAGACCGAAGGAGAGTTCGAAAGGTCGAAAGGCATGACCAGATATTCATAGTGCCCCCTAGGGGTGTTGAATGCCGTCTTCCACTCATCCCCCTCACGTATACGTACCAAGTTGTAGGCATTTCTGAGGTCCAACTTGGTAAAGATGAATGCCCCCTGCAGGCGCTCAAACGCCGTGGCCATGAGGGGGAGGGGGTAGCGGTTTTTTACCGTGATTTTATTAAGTCCTCTATAGTCGATGCAGGGTCTAAGTCCCCCGTCTTTCTTCCCCACAAAGAAAAATCCAGCCCCCGCTGGGGACGTAGAGGGCCGAATGAAACCAATCGCTAGAGCCTCATCAATATAACTCTTCATAGCGGCTGTTTCAGGTATCGACAAAGAAAACAAACGGCCCCTAGGGGGTGTAGTGCCCGGGAGAAGATCGATGGCACAATCGTAGGGCCTATGGGGAGGTAGGACGGAGGCCTTCTGTTTACTAAATACTTCCCTAAGTTCAGTATACTCCACAGGGACCCCGATGAGAGCGGGAGAACCCGCAGACCCGATAGAGATAGTACCAGAAGGGGCAGGGGACTCGAAAGACACAGGAGTCGAGATCCTGTGGGGTTCAGAAGGGAAGGAGCCTCCAGGAGCAGGAGAGACAAGAGGGGCCTCCAAACGAGGACTGGGGAACTCGAGAGAGGAAGAGCTCATAGTAGCAGGGAACTTGAGGGACAACGGACTGAGTTGAACTGAGTCTGGTTCAACACAACGCGACGCGCACTTGGGACCCCAACTCAGCACCGACCCCGAACTCCAATTAATATGAGGATTGTGCTTAGAGAGCCATGGGTGTCCCAGGATGAGTGGTAACTCAGGTGAATCAATAATGAAGAACTGCATCTTCTCAAAGTGGGTGTCGATGCGAGTTTTAATGTGGCCCGTGATTTTTTCAACCCTCCCTAAACCCAACGGTCGACCATCCAATGCCGTGATGTTAAGTGGATATGGGAGGGGAGATATAGGCATGCTAAGGTTTTTGGCCAGGGTCACATCAATAAAACAGCCAGCCGCCCCTGAATCTAAAAACGCAGGGAGGTTGTATTTGATATTACTCCATGATAACTCCACTGGTAGAAAGGTGCGGTTATTGGCTGCCGTGGGGGGATTATTCAGACCCGTCAGAGCTTCCCCCTGCTCTGACGAGTCTACTCTTTTCCCTGAATTCCTTTCCTTTTTATTTCAGGACACCTCCGAATGTAATGACCCGCTTTCCCACAAAACAAACAGGACCCACTGCTCATTCGTCTGTCTCTCTCTACCTGAGAGAGCCGCGTGCGCCCTAGTTGCATGGGTTCATCATGGTCCAGGGACATGCTAAATGATTTGGGTGTTCTCTGAGGGATGGTAAACCCCCGCCCCGAAATGGATCGGGAGTGAGTGCTCTCTCTCTCTCTCTGTTGCGTTCACGGATCCGGTTATCAATCCGAATGGCTAATGAAATCAATTCCTCGAGTGTGTCAGGAATGTCGCGGGTGGCTAATTCGTCTTAAATTTTTTCTGACAAGGCATGCATAAAAATTGCCGTCAGGGCTTCCCTGTTCCAACCTGATTCAGCAGCTAAAGTGCGGAATTGAATCGAGAAGTCAGCTACGCTGGTTGAGCCCTGTTGTAACCCAATAAGTCGTTTAGCTGCCTCCTGGCCGCGTATGTCATGGTCAAAACTCTACTCATTTCAGCCACAAAAGGGTGGAGTCCAAACAGATAGGGGTTTGCTTCTCCCACACAGCTGTAGCCCATGAGAGAGCCCTATCTGAGAGAAGTGATATTATGTATGCTACCCGGGCTCGTTCTGTGCAAAACATGGAGGGTTGCAATTCAAACACCAAGCTGCATTGGGTGATAAACCCTTTACATTTTCCTGGATGCCCGTCATACCGACCAGGTGTCGGCATTTTGGGTTCACGGTGTGTGATTTGCCCATGGGGCGGGGCTGGAGGTGCTTGTTGGACCGCAACGGGTGGAGCTGGCTTCTGTAAATGGGCCAGTATTTCTTTTAACATGTTGGCATGAGAATTCTGTTGTTCAGTAATGGTATGAAGGATCTGCTCATGGGAGCCTAACATGACTCCCTGTGCGGCGATTGCCTGTCCATGCGCCACTAGTTGGTAATCAAGCGCAGAAGGGTCTGCTGCGTCCGGTTTGGGCAGACTCATTCTGTCACGGTTGAGGAGGGTGGGACGCAATTGCGGACCGAGGGGATCTAAAAGTTAACCCTGAGGGATAACCACCAAATCGCTGAGCGATAGAAAGGGAAGGGGAAAAACCAAATAATAAAGCGAAGTAATCGCTCTCTCCACTCACTGAAACTTCTGTCAGCGGGCTCAGAAAACTAAAAGAAATTAAACACCGCCGCAGCGTAGCTGCCCAAAAAGAAAACCCCCACTAGAAAAAACAGAGTGGGGTCACTTCCAAAAGAAGAAGGATATTCGCAGCCCGGCGGGTAGAAAACAAAAAGAAAACTAAGAGACGAGGGCAAAATGTCCTCCACAGCGCAGAGAGATAACCAACTCGAGAAGAAACTAAACGGTGATCAAATCAGGCAGATAGGATCAACACGGTAACTTCTGCCGATTCTCACACCCCTACACACTAAGAGTCTGACAAACAATGAGTCTGCGCTGAACCCCAGAAATCAGGGGCTACATATAGGCCTCCTACACCTGACCCTCATCAGGGATAATTAGCTCAGACACATACCTGTGAGGTGCTATCACCTCACCATAGAACTCATACACCTGCCCCTCGTCAGGGTCAATTAACCCACAGAAATCAGAGAGAGAGGTGCCACCACCTCACACAAACGGCTGCAGAAGAATATTTCAATTCCATGTGATTAAATCGATAAAAATCAATAAATACAAAAGTAACCATATATAGTCATTGTTGGTAACCCGTTGTATATAAGTGGAATAAACCCCTCCGGGCTGTCCCGGTTATTAGAAAATAATGTAGGCTACTTCGGTGGTAGTATGGGGTTACAGAAGAAATCATATGACAGATGGACCGACAACAACGTCGCTTTTTCATACGTCAGTGGGCTAATTTGCCTAATCTTCGCGGTACTTTAGACCCCGGTGGAAACGCAGACAACCATTGGCTGAAGGAACCTTTTAGTTCCTGGTAAAGCAGTTCCTGGGACTGAAAGTTCCGGGTAATTTTGGTGGAAACGCGGCTTTTGTTTCAGGTAACAAACTCATGATAAGCGATAGCTAATAGCTAGCTGACCAGTAACAAGCCTTCAATAGTTATGAACAATTAGCTAACTAAATTCATTGTAGCTAGCTAGCTAGCTAAATGTAGCTAACATTGTATAAATTATACACAGAAACGTTAGATCAATGCTAGTAGTTGATACGCTATAGCTACATTTTGAACGAACGTTATGATACCTGTTTCCAATGACTTGATAGCGTTACATTGCCTGATAATTTTTTGTTGTGGTAACCTAGCAAGATGACCCAAACTATTAAGAGCCACAATGTTTTTCCATCAATGCATGCTATACAAATAAATACCTAGCGTAATTGCATTGGCTACACACGCTGCCCAGCATTAGCCCCATTTTGTGTCTCATGTAATCATCGTTTTTAAGCAATATCATAGAAAAAGTGCACGTTTTACACAGGAATGTGCATGTAACCCAGAACAGTTATGGATTATGCAAGGAATGTATGATGCTCCGCAAGGTGCAATACTGTCAACAGTTATCTGTTTCTGTCGCTTGTTTTTCTGGTAGTGTAACGTTATCGCATTTGAGTTTGGCCAAGTAACGGTACTTTTCTTCGACTGGTAACCCCAAATAATATTTGCTTGCCATAGTTTTAACTAGCTAGCTAACATAATTTACTTGTTATTCATTTTGCTTGTTATCAGAAATAGTCTAAAGGGACTCTGTTGTTATTGATTGTTTGCGGAAGTCTGCCGGAAGTTAAGTTAGGGCCAGAACAACGCACATGCGCAGTAACGTTTGTATATGTTGTTACCGTTGAAAGCGTCTATATACACTACTTGTAAAAAGTTTTAGAACACCCCAATTTTTCCAGTTTCATTGAAATTTAAGCAGTCCAGTGAATGACCCTAAATGGTACAAAGTTAAGTGGTAAACTGCCAGAAGTTAAGATTACCAAAAACTGAAAAATAATGTACAGTTTTTCTGCAGCAATGGAAGTAAATAAAGCCTTGAAAGTTGATGCAAATAATTCCTACAGGTGTCCCAACTTTTGTTGATTACTTACAAACCCTCTGTCTGTATAAAAGCAGTGTTGGAACAGACTGTATTACTATACCCTCTGAAGCATTATTTGGACAATATTGCACCACAGGAAATAGTATATTGGTATCATAATGGCAAGCAAAAGGCAATTAACTAAGGAAGACAGACAGACCATTATAACCCATAAAAGTATAGGTCTTTCCTTTAGAGAAATTGCAAAGAAAGCCAAGGTGTCAGTGAGTCACTTACAGGAAGAGGTCCGGCAGACGCAAATTCACAACAGGACAACAGCTTCAAGCACAGTTTAATAATGGTCGAAGTAAGCAATTCTCAGTTTCAACAAGAAAAGAAGACTTCAAGCTGCAGGTTTGACAGGTCATGTGGCAGTACAAAAGCCATTGCTAAAATGGCTAAATAAGAAAAATAGGCTTGCCTGGGCCATGAAGCACCGACAGTGGACTACTGAAGACTGTAAGAAGGTCTTATGGACCGATGAAACAAAAATCTTCTTGAAATCTTCAGTTCATTAAACACGGTTCTTGTACGCCGCCAACTAGGTGACAGGATGATTTCGATGGCAAATCACTTTCTACCGAATAAAAATTAACACTGTCAGCGGTGATTAACAAATCTACCAACTGATCTGCAGGCGTGTAAATATGACAATGCACTTTGTACAGCAAGTTTTCTAATTATTATTAGGCTACTATTTTTTTCTTGTAAATCATCAAAACCAATGGAGAAAAGCCAATATACGCAAGGAGCCCCCAGGACCGATTCTGAGAACCACTGTATTAAATGCCTAGCTTGTCGGTCTCTTAAATGCTAAAAACATGTTCCTTTCTAAATGCCAAGATGGTTAATTTCGTTAAATTGTGTGTGTGTGATTTCATTGTGTGTTGTATGTTATTCAGCAAATGAACCTTGAGACTCTTAATTCGCTTCGTGAAACTGAAAAAGTGTTTATCCCAAAATTGGTATTATAGTAGCTTTGTCACATGCGTGAAGCATGGCCCAGGTAGACATTTACGGAATGTACACGACTGACAAGCCGTCAAACACGTCTGACAGATTGAATGTTTGCCGGTTAAGGTTAGCTAGCTAGTCAAATGGCTTGGTAGCCGAAGTTGTGAACTGTTTTAGCATAGGCTACTGGACTACCAAATATAGCAAGCTGATTACGCTTTCTGCCGACTAATTATTTGGTTAAGTAGGCTAAAGGAAATAGTAAAAATCAGGGATGCAAACTCATCAGGGGTGAAAAAGGTGACAAAGATGTGAAGCTCCTAGGGGGGTCCGGGGGCATGTCCCCCCCCGGGAAGAAAATTTTTGAAATATCAGCTTTTAAAGCTGTGGATTTACAGTCAATTTTAGCATGAGGATATAGGGGAAAAACTAGAATTTATGTAATCTTACTGCTACAAAA
>NC_057938.1:28857536-28868264 GCF_018555375.3 Anguilla rostrata | reverse complement strand
GGGTGGATCCTCCGGGCCAAAAATGGGGAGCTGAAGATGACCAGGGAGGGGAAGGAGGCAATCCTCAGCTGGGATGCTGAGGAGCTGCACCTGGCCGAGAAGGCAGGTCAGCGACGGGCGGTGCACGAGAGGTGGTCGCGCCGTGAGCTGGACTTGGCCGGGAAGGCGGGTCAGCCACGGGCGGCGCACGAGCGGTGGCCGCGCCGTTTTGCTTCCTTTCTCGTCCGTTTTGGTTGTTTTTAGTTCTTTGTTTTGGCCTGGTTGGTTTGCCCGGAGCCCATGAGGGGATAAGCCTGCAGCCGCCTGCCAGCAGAGCCGACTGGCGGCCACCACAGCCACGAGGGTTCCTGGTCCCCAGCACCACACGGCCAGTCCACCAGCCCACCGGCCCAGCCACCCCGCCACGGCCCCTGGAACAGCCCGGGCCGGTGACGCCCCCACCAGCCAGCGGAGCGGCCCAGGACTTCCCGTGCTCCAGGAGGGAGGAGGAAGAAGGGCTGCCTTGTCGTCCAAAGGAGGGTCACCACATGTACTGGACTGTTCCGGGGCCACCCACCCTGACTTTTTTAAATTATTTTTTTTACCGTGTTTGGAGTGTTTTTGTTTGTTGTCTTTTGCTTTCTTGGGAGTGTGGGGGTGGGGGTGGGGGTGGGGGGGGGGTGTAGGCTTCGGCCAGTGGTTCTCCCTGGCCTCAGTTTGGCGTTGGGGGTATGTGGTGTGGGGATGGCTGGTTTAAGCAGCCACACCTGCCCTGGGTCAAGCTAATTAGACCTGGCCAGTTGGATAATTGGTGAAGAATTAGATAATTGGCCAGGCTAATTAGACCCAGGAACAGGAGTGGCTGCACCTGTGCGTAGTGAGGTAATCACTACGCACAGGTTAAATCTGCCATCCCCACCCACACCAGGAGCTCTCTGTCATGACAGGGTTTAACATCTGCTCATTTGGCTGTACCATCTTGCCAAACCCTCGTGGAATAAATGTGGACTGTTTTAACATCTTCTCCCTGTGTCTCTGTGCTGGAGGGCCCCAAAGAAAGCCACTTCGGTGGCCTGTGGCAGGCGTGTTTGCCACACATTGCTTCTCAAAATTATAGGCTACCTCTCTGCGTCTGGTTGTGTTTGTTTGGTTCTTTGTTTGTATATGATGTAACCATGTCACATTTCCTAAGTTTTGTTTTCATTAGTTAGTGGTTTGCCCCTTTTTTGTAAAGCACATTTAATTTGGGTGCTATATAAATAAAGTTTGATTTGATGTCACATTTCCTAACAATTTTGTTTTTATCATATTTACAGAGATGCTGATCAGGAAACACGGCCTAGTTCACCACTAGCTAAGAGGCCACGCAAGCGTTGCAAGAGTACACCAGTCTCATCTCATCTTCCATGCGTATAGTTTGCTTCAATAAATGTTCTGAAAATCAAAAGATGTCTTTGTTTCTGTCTTCTAAATGGCTCACTGAGTCTTTGTCTTAGTGGTGGGGAGGCATGCGGCCAGGTGTGAATAGCCTACTTAGCTGGCAGGTCGTCCTACCCAATGCATATTCAATACAGAAAGGCCATTTGCCCTCCCATTCTCACCTGGTGTTGAAAAATAGTAGTCACAACACTAACTTTTAGCAATGTATTTTATATTTCTCATTGGATTTGCTAAAATATTTTGTCATCTTTTGATACCCAAGACCCTGATGAACACATTTCAGTGACCAAAAGTCTTAGTCACAATTGTTCAGTGTGCTTTATTACAACATTCCTGTGCATGTTCAAAACTACTGTTTACAGTTTGTGTGTTTTTAGAGCAGTTTACAATCCACACATGATTATGACCTACTTACTGCTGCCATATTATTGTAGCTGAGTCTGTGCTGAAAACAAAGATATGAAACACTTTGGAATCACTGTATATAAAGTTGATGAAATTTACACAAATGTCAGAGCATCGCACAATCACCAGTGTGCCTCATTTTACCCTTAGACCCCAGAGGGTTAATAGAAAACGGCCAATTCCTGATGTTGGTAAACGTTCTCTCTGAAAATGTCCTTCCCAAGCCATAGACTATCCTGTATTTTGCAGCTGTGCGTGATAGCTTCATGCCACCTTGTCAGTGGCAAGATTTTGGGCAAGCTCCACAAGGACTGGTGCCATAGTGAGAGGGAGGGAGTGCTCTGCTGTGGCGCCCAGGACCATTGCCTAAACGCAATAATAAAGTTAACTAAAGAAGTCATGTCAGTTTCACTTTACATTGACAGCATGGAGAGAAACTTGCTTTCGCAAGAATTTGTAAATGCATTGGTCTTGAAGTGCTAATTTTTTATTTCAATATGCAGAACAGTGTTACGCTGACCTGACCAACCACACCTACCTCTGCATTTGTCACACGGTCAATGGGAGGGACTGGCATTTTTAATTTCTCCCTTATCTTTTCAGGTGCTGGTGTCTCTTTTGCTCCTACTGTTGGTGTCTCACTTACTGAAACCTGTAGCACACTAATACTGCAAGTTGATAAAATGTTGCAGACTCTCTGCTTGTGGCACTCTGTTTGACAGTGAGCCAAAAGGGCATGTGAGCCCTTACTACCGTAGTTGATAGCTTTAACACAAAGAATGCATTTAGCATGTCCTGGTGTGTCAACCTTCTTAAAGAAATCTGACAGTGGAAATGTGTGTCCTGCACCCTTAATGTCCATAGCCGCCTCCAGCTTCAGTCAGCTCCAGCTCCACTTGCATCTCACACCTGCCTCAATCTGCTTTACCAGCAGTCCCTCGCTCTCCCCTAATTCTCTCATTCTGAAATGGAACCAGATAATGGTTACATTCACTTCTAAATGAAGTTAACAAAATTATTTACCAATTGCCGTGAGAAAAGCGGAGTGGGAGTGGGAAAGAGGAGGGGGGGAGAGAGAAAGAAATAAATTCTTTGTGGGCATGGTCCCCCTTGAGACTTCTTTCTGAAATCAGTCTGAAAAATTCTGATGACTTATGAGAGTAGAACATTACTGTGTTCAACTATTACAAAATGAAGGATGGATGCATTTTGCCTGCTTTAAAAAATGTGCATGCAGTTGAAGACCTGTAAACTTTTTTGCCATTCATTGTTCTTGACATAGCTGTTAAATGTTTTAAATTGATAGGACGTTGTTACCACTTTGTTGCATTCATATTGATGTTGTGAAAATTATGTAAGGTAAAATTTTGGCTGTCCTAGCCAAAATTCCAGGATTAGGGTTGTAAAGTACAGAAGGCTTCAGACACAGCTGAGAAGACAATTGCCCCGCAGTCTGGAGATTGCCGTGGGACAGTCTCGCAACCCTTTTACCCCACCAACACTTGTGGCCTGCAGGAACCAGATAAAGGATTACCAGGATGGTGTCTGTTTTCATGTCGTAAAATCAACCACAGGCACCATTGGGTCAGACAGGAACCTGGTTGACCATTACCCACATTATGGACTGTTGAAAGCGTTATACGTATGTGCGTGGAAATGACTGGGAATGGTATAACTGTGGTGGACTATGGATAATAACATGGATTATAGAAAGTCCACCACCTTGGGCCTCCATAGAAAAGTGTCTTAGAGACAGAAAAAAGCATAAGATCGTGTTCCATCGTCCGAAGTATCTTATAACTGGGGGGGGGGGGAGGGGGGGGTGTCTCTTGGTGGTGTGGAGGGTGTTCCTGTCCAGACCTTATTTGGGCATACAAAGGGAAGTGTGTAACGTGGAAGGCTTGCTCAGGATTGCATTTAAGGGAAGTCCAAAGAAACATTCAAGAAGAATCTGCTTAAAAGTTCTCCTGGTACCACCGTTGAAGGTGAATCTGCTTGTCAGTTCTCCTAGTACCATAGTCTTCTCATATGAGTATTTTATAATTTGTGCATGCATCATTCATCTCTTTGTGTTCCTTTTATTTGTCTCTGTATGTCGTTTCTTATAGAATAGGTGGACCAATGAGGTACAGTTTGCGTCACTTCCTGATTATTGCGGAGGACTAAGCTACGGTAGGGGCTACAGTCTATGGTCACTGGGGTGGCGCCTCTTGGCCTTTGACATTGCGGCTCCAACTCATCGTCCACGGTCCACCTGTGCAAAGTCAGAAAATGCAGGCATCCCATTTCATAGTGATTTCATTATGGCGTGTGCTATTTACAGCTGCACCAGACGACCATAAAATAATCCTTTCCTTGAAGTGTTTTCGGTAGCCAAGTTATTTATCAGGTATGCAAACTTGTCACCTTTCGGCGAAAATCGTCGTTTTGAATCCAAAATAGGTCATTTGTGTGATTCGTGTAGATCCGATGAGTTTTTGAAATTTGGGGGGGGGGTCTGCGTCTGCATCTGCGTCTGCGAGGACAGAGTCACGGGGAATGAAATGAGTTGTCCAAAAAAAAAAAAAAAGCTCCGGGCTTCTGTGCTTGCAGAGTTGCCAGGTTTGCAGTCTTTCCGCCAAAGTGGGATAGTTTGAAAATGCAGTCGCGGCTAAAAATTATATAGTCGCGGTGTGCGGTTTTTTGGGCTACTTTCAAAGTTGACCTTGGTCGCCAAAAGTGACAGCTATTTTATCCGAAGCATTTAATTGCCGGTTGACTTAATTTGCATCCAACAGCACAGAACACTTTAAATTTTGGGCTAGTTTAAGCTTCCGTTGGATGGGTTTGAAGCAGACTTTGAACTGGATCATTTCCCTGGACCTGGCAACCCTGTATGCTTGGCACGTGCAACGCACCGGAGAAGAGTGAAGTCTGAAGAAGGCCGTCTCTGGGAGGTCAGTTTTTGACTGTCCGCATGCCTTAAGGTAAGAATCTCTTACAGTAGTGTTATGATAACCTTAATTGGCTTATATGACGATATGTCAAGCTTGGGACTGTTAATTAGCCTGATACGGTTGAGTTGTTTTGATTTAGCGAACGCTAGCCATCACAATTTGGATGTAACGTTAGGTGTTAACGTTATTTCCATGGAGTCTAACGTTAGCTAGCGTACTTGTTATTCCAAATTCCACTTGTATAGAGTGAGAGCACCTATGATCGACCACCTTCGTTCGACAGACAGGAAAACGTAAACTGATTTGCAACTATATATGAAATAGGCAAAATATTCGTAACAACCTGTACCTAGTTATGTAGGAAAAAATGTCCTTGTTATCCTCCAGTGGTTATTTTTTCAGTACTTTCGCGATTTTTTTCTGTGCCGGAAAATAAATCAAAGGTGGTCCAGCGCCAGCTTTTGGTTGCTAAGGGGACATGTATCGACCACCCCATATAAATGAATGGAACTTGACATAAATTTGCTAGAATACTGTTTAAGTGTCCTGTCTTGTGTATTTGAGGTTAATATGAGAGGGTGGTCGCTATCAGCATGTCTAGGAATCCGTACATATTCACTGTTGTAACCCAAGTCGCAGGACGCAAAATAGCCGCTAGGAAAGCAGTTTGAAATTATGAAGCATCGTCTTCATAATTTGAAACGTCTGCAGCATCGGATTTAATGGGTCGCGATGAGATAATTCCGAGCGTGTTGCTTGTCTTAAAGTTGATTTATAGTAAATAAGGCTGTAATAATATAACTAAATGTATTAAATGTATACATTTAGACAGTTTATTATCTGTATTTTTACAGGACATACATATTTTAATAGGTAACGATGTCAGGTTCTCTCTGATAAATATGAAGTAAATACGACCGTTAAAGCGGTCGATTTCTTTATGCTAAGATAATATTAGCAAGGCTAATGCTGTCATAACCATGATGTAATTAAACAGTTTGCTTTTGGATTTGTTTTGGAACATGAAACTAATTCATGAGACAACAGTGTAGACCAGTGGTGGCCAACCTGGTTCGAACTGCGGGCCACATGTGCGGCCCTTGTATTGCCCTGCTGGCCGCACAATATAACATCGCCCCCTCACAGGAACGCATGTTCCCGTCGTACTACCAGCAATATAGGAATCTATCTTAACCTCATTTTATGTTTATTTTTTAAAAGGCACAACGATTTTACAATTTGAAGCATACGCGTGTAAAGTTAGGCCTACATGAAATTGTAAATCGGACATCATGTAAAATGAGTAGGCATACTTACGCTACTTAATCCGACTTCTGGCACATGGTGTTCTCCACCAACCTTTAAGTTAGGTATAAGCGAGGTGCAGGCGAATCTCAGTTCCGCACTGAGATTACCATCAGTCAGTCTATTGCGCTTCTTGTTTTTGATGTGTCCCATTGCCGAGAATATCTGCTCGACGGCCAGAGCGGGTTTAGTTAAATTTGCCCAAAGTTCCCGAATGTCTTTCCTCTTGAACTGCTCAATCCGGTCCTCATCCATCGCACACACCTCCATTAACTCATCCTCAAATTGTTTTTTATCAAGTCTAAGTCGGTCGCAAACTGTGGCACTTTCTGACATGTCAAAGTAAAAGGGATTTGAGAGCAATGACACAATTTCAGCTCATCTAAAGAAGTGAAGCGGTTTTCGAAACGCCCGGCTAATACATTCAGCATGTCTGCGTGGGCCGTTCCACTGTATTCATCGAGCCCATGATCGGTAAACTTCTGTAATGTCTCGTTCAGTTTTGGGAAGCGCGTGAAGTCAAGGGACTTAATCTGGGTGGCCATTAACTTGAGTTTCAACCTGAATGCCCTGATTCTGGCAACTAGTGTAGGCAGATCGCACATTTCCCCTGCATGGACTCATTCAAATCATTAATCCATTTCAATTAGCGCAATACATCGTAGGCCTTTCACAAACCGGTACAAAAGTGTAATATTTAATTTGAACACGATTAATAAATCATAATAAATGCTACTTAGCTAATAATAAATTATGAATTAAAATAGTTTTAAAACATTCACAATTTTAAAATGTTAATAGGCCTACATCTTAATTTGTTCATCATTCATTGGTGGGCTGCATGACGGGAAAACGGGCCGCAGGTTGGCCACCACTGGTGTAGACATTTAGCTAAAATGTACCTACGTTACTTATGATGTAGTTAAACGGAACGCTTGTTACAGTAGCCTAATTATGTCGCTTGAGAAGGGGACAAATGCCAAGCTCACTGAAAACAACAGAAGCTGATGTGGGAGGGAGAAAGCGGGCCCCGGCCTGGGCCAGAAACGCCGAGGTCGCTCTCCTCCACACTGTTGAATGCTTCTTCAAAAGATGCACACTTCTCAGAGTCTGATGCAACTGGGTTTATTGTTAGTAAATCAAAGATTACATAAAATAACCCGGGCTGATCTGCGCAGTTCAGTACAATTATCAATCACTCATAAGTAAAGACAATACATCAGATCATTCTCCAAGCATTCCCAAAACACACACTATGTGCGCGCACACACACACACACTCCCCTCGGGCCAACTGCCTCTTATATCCATTTTTCTAACTCCTCCTGTTGTGTAGCTTAAATCTAGTACTTCCCATTTAATTTTGTTAATTACGTAATGTTGTTGACATCATTATTTTTATCTGACACCCAACTCTGGGACACCATTGTTTATCAGCCCCTCCCTGGTGCTCGTCTCCCGCCTGTCTCACCCTCCCCCTTCTATCATAAGTCACATATTCTGATAACACATTTTCCAAAAAAGGCAGAAGCTTCCGTTAGTTTCACAAAGGCGCCTTTATACAGCTTAGTCAGCAGGGCAGAAATTATGTGTGTATTACGTGTTTGTTCTTATTGTATCTATTTAGTATGAAGCGTTCCCCTGCTGCCGGTTCCCCATACAATGGGCTTGTGTTTTTTGAGTACATTTGTATTTATTTCCCACATTTTGTTGCCTAGGTCGACCTTGGTCCACCTGTATCTTTCTTCCTTTGCTAGCCGGATGATACGTTGGGGGGAGACAGCTGGTGCTCATTGATACACTCCTTTCCCATATACACTGGGCCTGTGCTCTCTAACTACATATCTTTCCTCATCCAATGGGCTTGTGTTTTTTTAGTACATCTAAATTTATTTCCCACACTGAACTGAAATTACCTTGTGACAGTTTTTCTTTTAGTTGTAGTGGTTGTGAAATCAATTTGTAAAAGTCATATCTAAGCCCTGTCTTTTAATTGACCAAACAGCAATTGCAATAGCTCTAAAAAAACCACATTAATTTCTACCCCCTACGCCCACCCCCCCCCCCCCCCACACACACACACACACACAAGACGTTCTGTTTATATAGCAATGTCATAATGACAAAATTGTGTGAGTAAATGCAAGATGGGTGGCAACGTTTGTGATAATTTACTTAACTTTAACTACGGTATGTGAATTGGCAAAAAAGTTTACAGGTCTTCAACTGCATGCACATTTTTTAAAGCAGGCAAAATGCATCCATCCTTCATTTTGTAATAGTTGAACACAGTAATGTTCTACTCTCATAAGTCATCAGAATTTTTCAGACTGATTTCAGAAAGAAGTCTCAAGGGGGACCATGCCCACAAAGAATTTATTTCTTTCTCTCTCCCCCCCTCCTCTTTCCCACTCCCACTCCGCTTTTCTCACGGCAATTGGTAAATAATTTTGTTAACTTCATTTAGAAGTGAATGTAACCATTATCTGGTTCCATTTCAGAATGAGAGAATTAGGGGAGAGCGAGGGACTGCTGGTAAAGCAGATTGAGGCAGGTGTGAGATGCAAGTGGAGCTGGAGCTGACTGAAGCTGGAGGCGGCTATGGACATTAAGGGTGCAGGACACACATTTCCACTGTCAGATTTCTTTAAGAAGGTTGACACACCAGGACATGCTAAATGCATTCTTTGTGTTAAAGCTATCAACTACGATAGTAAGGGCTCACATGCCCTTTTGGCTCACTGTCAAACAGAGTGCCACAAGCAGAGAGTCTGCAACATTTTATCAACTTGCAGTATTAGTGTGCTACAGGTTTCAGTAAGTGAGACACCAACAGTAGGAGCAAAAGAGACACCAGCACCTGAAAAGATAAGGGAGAAATTAAAAATGCCAGTCCCTCCCATTGACCGTGTGACAAATGCAGAGGTAGGTGTGGTTGGTCAGGTCAGCGTAACACTGTTCTGCATATTGAAATAAAAAATTAGCACTTCAAGACCAATGCATTTACAAATTCTTGCGAAAGCAAGTTTCTCTCCATGCTGTCAATGTAAAGTGAAACTGACATGACTTCTTTAGTTAACTTTATTATTGCGTTTAGGCAATGGTCCTGGGCGCCACAGCAGAGCACTCCCTCCCTCTCACTATGGCACCAGTCCTTGTGGAGCTTGCCCAAAATCTTGCCACTGACAAGGTGGCATGAAGCTATCACGCACAGCTGCAAAATACAGGATAGTCTATGGCTTGGGAAGGACATTTTCAGAGAGAACGTTTACCAACATCAGGAATTGGCCGTTTTCTATTAACCCTCTGGGGTCTAAGGGTAAAATGAGGCACACTGGTGATTGTGCGATGCTCTGACATTTGTGTAAATTTCATCAACTTTATATACAGTGATTCCAAAGTGTTTCATATCTTTGTTTTCAGCACAGACTCAGCTACAATAATATGGCAGCAGTAAGTAGGTCATAATCATGTGTGGATTGTAAACTGCTCTAAAAACACACAAACTGTAAACAGTAGTTTTGAACATGCACAGGAATGTTGTAATAAAGCACACTAAACAATTGTGACTAAGACTTTTGGTCACTGAAATGTGTTCATCAGGGTCTTGGGTATCAAAAGATGACAAAATATTTTAGCAAATCCAATGAGAAATATAAAATACATTGCTAAAAGTTAGTGTTGTGACTACTATTTTTCAACACCAGGTGAGAATGGGAGGGCAAATGGCCTTTCTGTATTGAATATGCATTGGGTAGGACGACCTGCCAGCTAAGTAGGCTATTCACACCTGGCCGCATGCCTCCCCACCACTAAGACAAAGACTCAGTGAGCCATTTAGAAGACAGAAACAAAGACATCTTTTGATTTTCAGAACATTTATTGAAGCAAACTATACGCATGGAAGATGAGATGAGACTGGTGTACTCTTGCAACGCTTGCGTGGCCTCTTAGCTAGTGGTGAACTAGGCCGTGTTTCCTGATCAGCATCTCTGTAAATATGATAAAAACAAAATTGTTAGGAAATGTGACATCAAATCAAACTTTATTTATATAGCACCCAAATTAAATGTGCTTTACAAAAAAGGGGCAAACCACTAACTAATGAAAACAAAACTTAGGAAATGTGACATGGTTACATCATATACAAACAAAGAACCAAACAAACACAACCAGACGCAGAGAGGTAGCCTATAATTTTGAGAAGCAATGTGTGGCAAACACGCCTGCCACAGGCCACCGAAGTGGCTTTCTTTGGGGCCCTCCAGCACAGAGACACAGGGAGAAGATGTTAAAACAGTCCACATTTATTCCACGAGGGTTTGGCAAGATGGTACAGCCAAATGAGCAGATGTTAAACCCTGTCATGACAGAGAGCTCCTGGTGTGGGTGGGGATGGCAGATTTAACCTGTGCGTAGTGATTACCTCACTACGCACAGGTGCAGCCACTCCTGTTCCTGGGTCTAATTAGCCTGGCCAATTATCTAATTCTTCACCAATTATCCAACTGGCCAGGTCTAATTAGCTTGACCCAGGGCAGGTGTGGCTGCTTAAACCAGCCATCCCCACACCACACAATGGTTAGAATCGTTCGTAGTGTGGGAATTTACAAGCGCGCATATTAGTGAATATTCCTACAAACACACAGAGAATGCAATACAGC